>NW_014554664.1:90737-112013 GCF_001313825.1 Dinoponera quadriceps | reverse complement strand
TATATATATAAATTTAATCCATTCATAAGATAAAACAATATATATATATATATATATATTATATATATATATATATATATATATAAATTTAATCCATTCATAAGATAAAATAAAAAATATATTATGTAATTATATATATTTATACATTAATTATGTATAAATTATATACGTACAGTTAAATATATATGTATAAATATATAATTAAAAAAAATATTTTTTTAAACTAGTTATTCAGTTTTATTTTTATTAAAAACGGAGTGATTTCATAAAATTGCTCGTTAATAAATACATGTATTAACAATATGTATTGTAAAATTGGTAAGAGGGGTGTAAGAAGTCGCGGTCACGTGGTATTCAATTGAAGATGAATGGTGCTCACGCGAGCGGAAAATTCTGAGATTCGATCCGATCTGACACGATGATTCGCGGCGGTACACGCGGTCACTTCCGGCGACTCACCGGCGATTCTAATAAGTCGCGTTATATGATGCAACTTTTCTACGGTGGATGATCGCGCTGGTATGCGGTTTCTTAATCATGCGACTTCGTTAAACCGAGCGACCGGAGATTCGTCCGAGCGCGCATGTGTGCATATTATGGGTTTGGTAATTCCGAACGGAAATTGATGGTTGGCAGTCTCTCGACCCGATCCTCTCCCCTCTGATTTCGCCGAGTTACGCGACACCCTGTATACGCGTTACACCTTGAAAGCGGAACGACCAATGTCAATGCGTATTGCTATGAGCGCTAAAAGTAGAATCGGATTTGTGTCAGTCGAAAATAAAATGCGACATTGGCGCTCCTTATCGTCAACGTAGATCAAATTTTGAATGAAATTATCAGGAGTTTGAGAGAAAAATATCGTTGACCTTCTACGTTTCAAGTATACCGTAGCGGTGTTACCCATAATTGTTTATAAAACTTAAAACACTGCGACGACGGTCCCTTTTAAGTTTTATAAATTAGCTAATATATATGTATAAAAATTTAAAGACAATTTTTATAAAACTTATGCATAAAGGGATACATAGCTATTTTCGACTTAAATTTAAAATCTCTGAGGCACCGCCGCAGCATTTTTCGCGTCTTATACTCTTTCAAGTTTCTTCGAGTGAAATTCCACAGCCGAGTCACACGAAGACGAGTAACTTTTCACTCATGTGAAGTGAATTCTCCACTCAGAATCGTCAAATGAATATTTCTATTCGAGATTGAAGAATGATTTTATCATATTCCAACGTTGCTGGTATACTTTACGCACTATGAAATATTTACTGGTATAAATATATTAATATATGTATATATAAGTGTCCGTCCTACATTTGACTTAAATATTCTCTCTTGTAATTCTGGGCAGCGATATTTTCACTTTATTATCACTCTTTTTATTTTATTATTATCACTTCATATAAATTTTTGCTCGGTCTGAATGCGATTTCACACCAAGGTATTCCAAGAGTGAAATAACAATCGAATAAATTCTGACTCCTCACTTAAATAAGAGTAAACTTTTCATCTTAAATCACATCGAGTAAATGTTATCATTCAAAATCGAAAAGCGAATCGATGAAAACGTGCATTCGTATTAAGAATCCATTCTAAGTTTGGATGAANGAGGGCACTGAGAAACCCATTTATTTGAATCAATTAAATTTTTATTTGACCATGGGCAAACAAATTTTTTGGTTGTAATAACCAAAATTTGGTCGTCTAAACCGAAAGTTTGGTTCTTTGAAGTTTCAGAGGTTTCAAAGAACCTAACTTTCGGTTTAGACGACCAAATTTTGGTTATTACAACCAAAAAATTTGTTTGCCCATGGTCAAATAAAAATTTAATTGATTCAAATAAATGGGTTTCTCAGTGCCCTCTTGTGATTCCGAGCGGAAATCTCACTCGTTTTAAGTGAGATTTCACTTTGTGAAATTTGGAGAATATAAGATATTTTGAATATGCGCGCCGCTACGGCGCCCTTGGTACGCAAAAGTTCGATCGTTCAATTCTGCGAACTTCAATCCTCGACACGTCACGCGTCATTGTCGTCTCTCTCTATGGTACCAAGAATGACCGTTGGCCGACCAGCACAGATCGATCTCGCTCATCGATCGGCCACGCGTTCCTTGAAGTAATTCTACGCGAGACTTATAAACGTCGTAGCGTTGCGTACACGAAACTCTATTGTGAGCGACTATTCGATTAACGACACGCGACGCATTGTTACTAATACTACTATCATTATTACTAGCACCATCACCCTGTTAATATATGTACAAAATATATACTCGAAAGTCGTCACGACTGGTCTCCGTTTTCAACGTTGGCATACGAAGCCGAAAAAAAATAGAAAAATATCGCTTCGATTTCGTTTCAAATATCGCGATACACACCGAATGTCGCTCGCTGGACGATGTAACAGTAATTAAATCAAATCATTCGTGATCGAACGCGTATATATCGTGTTCCCTAAATTTCTTGGGGTTTAATTTCACTCGAAAAATAGAGTAACGGCCGAGCCGCTCAAAACAATATCTCATGTAAAATGTAATATGCAAATCTGAGTAACTTCTAGTAAATTTGTCACTGCGTCAATATGTGTCACATCAATATGACAGAAAATTTACATTATTCTATGGCATTAATTTAATGATTAAAGCTCTTGTGTTTCCTTGCCACAGCCATCTTGATTAATAATGCTAGAAGAGAACATATGCCCAAAGTTCTTGCGAAAACTTTCAAGTAGGTAATATATCCATAAAAACTTGTGATCGATTGAGCGTATTTGTTCGGCAGAATTTCCTTTTACTTAACAATCAATAAATTTAATAATTAACTTTTACTTGACAATCAATCGATTTAATACTTTACTTTTAATTAACAATCAATAAGTAACTGAAATTAACGTGATAAAACGAGAAAAGATGGGCTAAAAAAGAAGATTGCGTGTCACATCAATTTTATGGTTATTTATTGTTTGTTAGAGCTAAAAGAAAGTTTCCGAAATACTTTACAAATGTGCTCAATCAATCATAAGTGTCATTTTATGGACATTTCCTTTTATTTCAATATATTCCGCAAGAATTTTGACATGCGTTTTCTCATTTCCGACCTCATCAAACAAGACAACTACAGACCAGAAGTCTTCATTCAATATAGTATATTTACTTTATAAACGTAATAAAAAAAATACAAAACTTCCGTCATCGACTTTTCCCCGTCGTGGTAATCATGAAAGTCTATCTGAGTGGCATTGAGTGAATTTTCATTCGTTTCGAATGGGATTTCATCGAGATTACACTACGTAAAATTCCGAGACCGATTTTTGTCCTTCATCGACAGAGCGAATATAAGACATTCGCGATGAATTTTATTCATTCGTGAATAACTCGATAATCTCCAAACGGTATGTAATTTTATCGACATTGCAAAAATCGAACGTGTCGGATTTGTTTCTTCGTTCAATAGCGAGCGAGCGAGCGAGAGAGAGAGAGAGAGAGAGAGAGAGAGAGAGAGAGAGAGAGAGAGAGCACCTGATAATTTCCTCCCCCTGACTTCCCTTGCTCTTCCTTCCCATCCCGTTGTTCCATAAACGCGCAACGGCAGCATCGTTCACCTGCCCTTCCCTCGCATGTATGCGCGCCACATGTGTTAAGCGTCGAGAGCCGCAGGCGCATTATCGAGAGAGTGACGTGTTTCTCGATTCTTTAATGCCAGATGTGGCGTTCGCCTACTCGTGTGTCACCGACGTTCATAATGTACACCGCATTCTGTGACGTTCGTGCGTCGGTCGAGCGGCTTTTCCGACGTAAAGCTTAGGACGAAAAAAAAAGAGAGAAGGAAAGGGAAGGAAGAAATTCGATTTGTAAGTACGTGTACCACACAACGACGTCGGTCACGCGACTTCGACAACTGTCGCCGAATTCTTAATCGGGGAATTAACATTAGCGTGTGTCGCTCTCTCGGTACGGCAACATCCCGTGTGTGTGTGTGTGTGTACATATATGTTATATATATGCGTGTGTGTCGCGTTATCAGTCACGATTTAAACGCGCTCCGTATGACATTTCGCGCGATACTGTTCACTCCTTAGGAGAAAGAAAGATAACCTTTGTTGAGAAAGAGAGAGAGAGGGAGCGATCTTTTTCATTTTTTTGTGATCTTCGTATCAATGTACTTTATGAGGTTTTTTTTTTTACACATAGACGTAAAACATGTGTAGTTTGCTTGTGAAACGTTGCGGTGGTATCGTGCAAAAATAGCGTTTTTAATACTCGCGCGCTATCTATTTACGTCGTTTATTCATAGTTTCTGTCTCTCTCGCGTGCGCCATTAAAACCGTCGCGCGAGAGCGCGTCTTCAAACGCCCCCGCGTCGATGCAACACGCGATAAAGCACTTTAAGGGCAAACACCTGTCGACGGCTCCGTTCGCCGCGCTTGGTTTTCCAACCCATAAAATTAGGTGCGATGAATATCACACGTTTATTATTAGCACCGTATAACGGAAACATCGTGCTCGCGCGTGCGCACGCGATGTCAACAGGTCGAATATGATTTTCAATGACGCACCTGAGATTTTTTGTGGAAGCGAACAGCGTGACGGCGGCTCGTTTTGTTGGTCAAATTCGAGATGATCGCTCGCGTGCGGTAATCACAATGGCGTGCGGCAGAAGTTGGCTTTTGATGATTATCGTCTCCAATTGGTATACACTCTCGAATCGATGAAGGATCCGAAAGTATACTCGGCGTTATTACGTTTCAAATATTTTTTTTCCCCCCAGGATAAAGCTTCTGAATATATTTCAAACATTAGACTTACTCTAACATTCTTTTTAACATGTTTTAAACAGATATTTGGGACGTGTTTTCTAAAGAAATGTTTAATGAAGGGAACTGGAGTGTAAAAATGATTAATACGATCGATTTGATTTAACGATAAAAAACATGTATTCCTTAATTTCTGTCGGTTTTATAGAAATTATAGTATCTATGCTTCTTTTTATGGCGTAAATTTTTTTACTCTTTAAATATGGTTTTTCGTACTTCTTTAAAATGTGTTCAAAATTTCAAAAAAACATTTAAAATAAGAAAATATAATATTTCGTTTTTTTCCTTTCGAAACATTTTCTTATCAATTCTGAGTATATTCTAATTACAGACAGTAATCACTACCTTCCCTGCCGTGGATGTAGCTAGTGTCGTCGATATGACAGGCAGAATCGTCACCTTGGCGTTATCGATAAGCGCGCGCTGCCGTATGGCGCATAAGCCGAAAGGGGCATCCCCGGGAAAAAAATTAGAGACTGTAAAACACAGCCAGACTGTAGAGTCTGCGGAATTATTTATAACGATATCCGTCTTTAAACCTATAAGCCTTTTTACGCACAGAGTGCGGCCTTGACATTACACAACTATAGCGCTCGCGCTCGTGAGGTGATTTCGAGTGATTCGAAAGCCGCTAGGCGATCCCACATTGATTTTAAAAATAGATAAAGAAGGTTTCATCTCTTTCTCTCCTTTTTTTTCTCGCTCGCTCATGCGCCCGTCAATTGCGTAATCTCCCTGTGTTATCGGGTTTTTGTCAACCTCGATAATGGTATGACGCTGGAGGACCGAAATGTTTGACTGAAGAGTTGAACAATATTGACATATATATGTATACACGAAATTTGGCCTCTCGACGCACGAAAAACAGCGTTTAAATTTATTTTTGATTGAACATTAAAGCTCCTATCTTCTCTCCGTGGCTATTTTGACTATTGACGTCAGAAGCGAAAAAATATATGCACAAAGTTCTTGCAAAATAAGTATGTTCAAATAAGTATGTTCAAATAAGTATGTTTATAAAATAACGCGATTGATTGAGTGAATTGTCAAGTATCTCGAAAACTTTTCTTTCGTTTTAATAATCAATAGAATATAGCCCTATAATAAAATATAGCTATAAAATTAACGTTGCATACGAACTCTTAACTACACAAGGAGAAAATATTGTGATAAAAATTACTATAAAATTTTGTAATGCTGGATCATACCGGAATTATGAATAAAATTATAATGTGTGTTGTAATCTGTAGTGATGTATGTTATGTATATACACCAAAAAGATTTATAATAATTTCATATAAAGATTATATTAATTTCATATAACATCATTTTGATAATAATTCCAGCATAATCCAGCATTACAAACTTATAATTTCTACTACAATATTTTCTCCGTATATGATTTCATTACGCGTTGCCTTTTAACTGATGTCGTTAATAATACAGTTATTCACTTATCATTGGAAGGAGCATTTTTCCGAATAATTTACAGGAAAGCCATTTTGTCTCAATGTACTTTATGAGAATTTTATCGCTCCTGGCGTATCAATCAAAATGACAGATGAGAAACCAGGAATCTTAATATCTCTCGATTTTAATATACAAAATGTCTCTTAATGAAATTTAATTTATTTTATGATTAGTCCGAGACAAGTTCGCATTTTGCGCGTCGCAGAAATAACTATTCGCAGAACTCTTGAGGATGCAATATTTAGACGCTCGCGCGGCTTCATCTTATTTTATAACACCACGGCTCTCGATTGATCTCGTCGAAGTGCGGCGAACTTCGACGGGGGGGAGGGGTTAAACGCGTTCATTCGGAGATAAATGTGTGCCTGCGATGGGAACGGAGAAGCTTTCCCCCCCCCCCCTCTTTCTCTGTTTACAATCTTAATTTATAACTACGGTCAGTTTTCACTTGCGCGTACCGGACTTAGAGCGCCGCGATTCTCTGTATTGCATAATACAGGCACTACGTCTGCCAACCACTTTCCTCACGCACGTGGATTATCGATTAGGAGGCCGGCCATTGGGCTGGTTAGGGATATTTACCGAACGAGGGAGCGAGCGAGCGAGTTGCGCGCTCTCTGAGTTCCGGCGAGTCGTCGATAGATAGCGCGATGCTGCAGAGCCGTGCGCGAGCTGCGCGCGCGGATCAATAGATGCATTCCTGGCGGGATCCAAGTTTCCCGGGAGAGGATGCCCGCTCTCCTTCCTCACACCTCTGAGAAGCTGCTGCTGTCATGTCGTTCACGCGAGCCCGCGACTGGTAGGATGTCTCGAGAGATTGCAATTTATCGCCTGCACGCGTGACGTTCACATGGACCTCCAGTATTACTTTTTTTTTGCGGTTTCTTATTTATTGGCTTACTTGTGAAAATACCATCTCGAGAACCAGACCGTTTATCTTTAGGCATTTAATTATATTAACGGAGCTAATAGTTAATCGTTAATGCTGAATTTTGCCGACGTCGATTGAACCTTAACCTGAATTGAAGTCTTGGGTCTCAAGAGAGCTTGAATTCAAGTTAAGGTTTAATTGATGCTAGTTGTGTGAAATCGGGTATTAGTTAACCCTGGAATATTAAATACGTTCATGCGCGCGTCTCCGTAACGTAGATCATTTTTACGAACTCGCCTTCCCTCTTTCCACTCTTTGTTTCTCATATCATCAAGATATTATTTTATTTTGTATTTTTTTAATATATACATATATATATGTATGTATGTATCACGTTAAAAGTTGGAGTTTTCCTATGTATGTATGTATCACGTTAAAAGTTGGAGTTTTCCTTTTTTTTTTAAATCACTACGCTTTTCTAGAACTTAAAGTTAGGAACATAGTCTCAGAGTAGAAGTTTGTAATTAGTTGACAATGTAAGATATTTAAATATATTGGAGCATCCAACTAAAATTTGCAAGCAGGCATTGTGTCCAGCTATATGAACATGGACAAATTTTTTCTTCGAGGAACCACACGAATTGATCGTAAAAGTGACGTACTTTGAACCGAGAAGCCAGAGATATTTTCTTCTATTTTTTACACCGATGAACACATTAGTAACTAAAGTATTAATTCTTATTTTGTCCAATCTTATCACAAGATAGAAATTCCGTCGGGATTTCCAGATCTCTGACTCGACGCGAATGTCGAGGAAAGAGCGCCGCGTATATCCCACCTGGGTACAACCTGCAGACGGGGGCAAGCAAATCGAATTAACCGTGGTTAGCAACGTCACGTCACGATCGCTTCGCCGCATTTAAGCTTTCTCGTATTGATCGCGCAATTAATTTTTCGCTAGCGCGCAATCGTCCGCACGGTGAGGGAGTTCGTGGAGAGAGACGGTGTCGCGCACATCTCGTGGTTGAGAGACCGATCTGCTTTTCCCTCTCTCGCACCCAACCTTGAAAGTGTGAGAGAGGAGACCGCGGCCCTCCTCTCTCCTCTTGAACAGTACGTACATGCCAATTGCGTAACACGAACGAGCGCAATATCGCGGAGGTGGGAGTCTAAAAATAAGAACGAGCCGCGCGCTGATAGAGGTGCGAGAAGAAGAAAACCGCTTTTCTCTCTCTCTCTCTCTTTTTCCTTCAAACAATTAGAAGTATATGCATGTTCTACATCACGAATTGCGGTCTTGCGAATCTATGGACAAACCGCGCGAATGTGGAAGACTCTTCGGGTTCGCTCGTGATATTAGTTTTTCTTCTTAAGTGGTCTCGGTATTTTCAGTATAGTCGGTGGCAAGAGATTGCGATTCTTCGACTCGATGAATTTAAAAAGAGCTGAAGAGAAGCATGTGATCTTTCTCACGATCTTTTCTCTTTTCTTTTTTTCTTGAAGCACATCAAGAAAAATCGTGTAACGATCTTTCTGTCGTAACTTTAAAGGAGAAAATATATAGATATATAGTATATAATAGATGATTATATAAATATTTTATAAATATAAAATATGGATATAAATATATATAAACATAATGTAGAAAATATAGGTATATATAGAAATAAATATAAGAACATAAAAGAGGAGAAGGCGGGATGGTTGAAGATGTCGGCATGGTTGTGTAGCCCCTTAACAAAGAGAAAGATTCAATTACACTTGAAAAGATCGCAATCAATCAATCTTCTTTCGTTTGCCAGCGAAAACTTCTGGTCGAGATTGTCTCCATTAAGCGCCTACACGTACAAGAGTTAATTATTCCAATGTCAAAGCGTCTTTCTTCAACCAACCTATTTGCGTTAAAATGTCGTGTATCCATGCTGGAATGTTACTATAAACTGTGAACGTTCACGATTATGTTTTCATATTTTCACGAGATATTCAATAATTCTGATACTTCTGTTTAATGTCCGCGTATATTAATCTTTAATATCATACCATCCTCTTCCATTAAACTCCCAAATGTAATTCGGAAGTTTAAATTAAAAATAAGACGCTAACGTCCATGTGCTAGGAAAAAGAGAACTTTTTAATGAAACACTTAGAGAAACATTGAGACTCTTATTCAAAAAGAAAAGCGAGAAGGAAGAGGGAGTAATATTCCTCAATCTCGATTTATTTATGCACGAGGGCCCGCCCCGTTCGCGCAAGCGATTGATACCGTCATTACCGGCGCCCCTGCACGTAACGTCTGCGAATGGCACGTATGCATACATATTATATAATATAATGTTCGCACGCGGCGGGCACGGTGCGACGACGCGGTCGCGACAGCGAGAACAGTTACGTGCAGAGTCCGGCCGCCGGATGCGACCGTTTCAGCGGCCAGCTCCACTTAATTTCGCGAGCGAAGGAATGGAGCTGAATTATTATTGCAAATTCCGCCTGCGCTTCCGCGACAGTCGAATCGACCGACCGTACGCGACGGCGACGAGAAGGCGGGCGGCGTCGCGCAGAACTCAGCGCGAAATTACATCTCCGTATCGTTCCTCGCTCGTTAAACGAAACGTCCTTAACAGCCCCGCATTTTTCGCGGTAACACCCGCATTAATATCCGCGATGTATTTGTAGCTGAGAACTAAGAGCTCAGACACGATGAAAGAAATAAGAAACGAGGAATTAAATGTAGGGAATTAAGAGTGAGATTATTGGGAATAAGCTATAGTTTGAAATACGACAAAAGGAATAGAAAATGGGATGTATATGGGAACGATTTAAAACGAGATCGTCACTTTTACTATTTTCCAATAAACTTCTACTGCCATCATTAACACGTTTATTACTATTTTGATGACTATCGATTTATTCTACTTGATTTTCATTTGTATGTGGGTGATTATTAAAA
Source organism: Dinoponera quadriceps (assembly GCF_001313825.1). NCBI lineage: Eukaryota > Metazoa > Arthropoda > Insecta > Hymenoptera > Formicidae > Dinoponera > Dinoponera quadriceps. Next base: position 101,905 of record NW_014554664.1, on the reverse strand, counting down.
ATATTTTGAAGGTGAACTTTTAGTCAACTACTAAGTGAACTATAAGCACACAAGTTAATATGGAATAAAATTTCGATAGTGTTCCTAATCCTCATTTTCTACTCCTTTATATTTGGATTGAACTTTGGTTGTTCATATGTCGAAATTTATTCCCTTGTTCTTTATTCTTTTCACTGTGTTTGAGCCCTAAGAGCGAGATAAATAAGGAAAGGGGAGAATATAAGGGAGAGACGCTCCAAATCAAACGTTTCCGTTACGTCGGATATTTTCACGCTTGTTACTCCGCAATCGCGTGGGAGGGGAGAAGGAGACATCGTATTGTCTCTATTTTTACGCGCTGATAAAAACTATTTCAGCGATAAAAGTGAAATTGAAGCAGAAAATATGGATCGAAGAGAGCGTGATAAAGAGAAGGGAGAGGGGGGAAGGCGTAGGTCCTAACGAGCGGAGTTAGCGGTGCGACGAAAATAGCCACGGAGCGATCCCGAGTATGTATTACATACATCGGTGCGTTAAACGTGCGAATTATCCTGCGTCACTGTCTGCATACATAATGCGTAATCTTCTTCTTCCATTTGCCGGCTACGCGTTAGGCAGACGCGTGGACGTTCCGGCGATTTACTTCTCTCCACGGATCGGATCGCGAATAAGCGACATGGAGATCTAAGTGTATCGCGAGTTTGTTTTTTCGCCCAGCGAAACGTACTCGCCAAATTTCTCGGAGTGGAATTCCACTGGACGAGGAGCAGAGTGACAGCCGATCCACTCGAGTTCGAGTGATTTCTCACTCGCACAGGTGTAAATCTTTCACTCGGAATCGTCGAGTGGATATCTTCACGCGAAATTGAAGAGTAAATCTCATGCGTCTTATGAATTATTTAGTTATTTACAGGAAATATCACAATTAAAAAAGAAGTGAAAAATACAAAATAAACTGAGTTATTAATTATAAGTAAATTACAAGATATAATTAAATAAATATTATTATATAATGAATTATATGAATATTATATATCTTCCAAATCTTATGTATTTTATGCATATATGTTATGTATACATTTTATATACGTGCATTTTATGTATCCCATCGTCACAGGAACAAACTTATTTGGAGCAAGTGAGACATTCACTCTTGCAAGTGGCCGTATTTTTCTACCTATCGCCTCGAGTAAATTTTTACTCGTTTACTCGGAGTGAGATTTTACTCTAAGATGTTCGGGGAGAATATCTACACGTTGTTGTAAGGATTCGACTATGGACTTTCTCGTGTACTTCTTATTTCTTCTAAATTTTTTGGAATAAAATCTCATTCGAGAAAGAATAAAGTGGAAATTCAGTCGAAGCGATAGTGAAGATACTGTCACTCAGTATCGCAAATCTCATTATGTTACATGGAAAGTATAATCAACGCCAGTTGACAAATTTTTTCACGGCCGATAAAGAGCCGATATCAGTACTGTCATTTAAATCATCTTTTGCTACTTTTTCTTGAAAAATCGCTAAAAAAATTCACTTTCGTCCAAAATGGGTGAGCCTGAGCTGCTGTTAAATTTGTAAAATAGATGTTCTATATTTATTTTTGCTGTCTCGTCTACTGCCGATTGTTCCGAAAGCGTACTTATATCGTTCATATCTTTGGTTTTACCTTATAAACTTCCAAATCGTACTATGAAAAGAACTCGCCAAATGTTAAATTATCCAAAGATAAACTTAGGAAGAGTAAGTATTATTTTTTGCTCAAAAGGCCTAAGTTACTCGCAGAATTTGACAAAAAAAAGTGTTACTTTCGGTCACTATTTTGATGTCCTTACTTTTTATCACCCATATTTTGCTAACAAGCAGTCACTATTTCACTGTTTGCCGGTGACTGGGTGGTAGCCCTGCGATATGGAACGAATCGATAGATACATAAGTTTCAAATCACTGTATTATTTACCATATTTTCGATGTAATTCAATTGTCAGCTTTTGTTAAGCTTCTGTGTAACCAGGGAAAATCAATACGATCATTGTTAACATGTTAACTCAAATTGTAGAGCATGTTAATTTATACATACAAGTGGATGTTTCAATCGATTAGAGTAGACTCGTTCCTCTGACAGTGGAGCACATTAAATTCACACTTTTCAATTTTGAATAGAAATATTCAATCGACAATTCAAAGTACAGAATTTATACGAGTTTCTCTCTGTATAATTCGCTCGACTTGGAGTAACTCGACTGTCATTCTGCTCCTCGAATGGAATTTTACCCGAGAAAATTTTTAGAATATAGACTACACCTCATAAAAATTGTGAATATGACATTGAAGGATAACGTATCTTCCGCTGTCTTCCACCATCCGTAGGTATCTTCGTTAACACGAGAGAAAAAGAGGGGATGGGTTGACGTACAATTTAAAATTTGTTGCAGCGAAGGTACATATCCATAAAAAGAAACGTCTTCCTTATCTTCATGTTGTAAGTTACAGATATAATATCACATTGCTTTTAACTTTCTCCTACGTAGGACTTAACGTGCCGTCAACAAGAGTGGTGATCAGCTGATAAATTTCTCCTTATCAATATCTCTTACCAAGTTAAAATTAACCAGGTATAAATATTAAGAGGGTGAAGTTCCTCGTCGTGTCTTTTCTCTCCGTTGTATTCCTTCAATAGCAGTCAAGTTATATATAAAAACAGAGACGGGGACTACCTGTGGCATAAACGGCTATCTTTTTCTACTCTTCACGGTTTTTTGTGGAAACGTCCAGTCCAGTCCATTTGTACAAGGGCGATTTTCGTCAAATTCTGATTACTGAAACTAATCGACGTTTAACTCTGTCCGCAGAATTACCAACGTTAAAAATAAAAGACAGCTTTTGTTATTGAAATAAAAAATTCTTCTCTGCTTATTAACTTATATTAAAAATTGCTGTATCAGTCGAGTGTTATTTCTCTGTTTCGCTGACATACGCAAAATTTAAATATTTCTGTTCTTATCTTATCGTAATAACATTACATAAGTAGAAATTGCTGTTGACAACTCGGTCGCGTATATCTATCTCAATCGTCAAATTTAACGGAAATTTTTCGTCGAAGTTGCTTCTAGAGCCTTAGAATGTCTGACTTATCATTTCGAAACAACCTTTTATGCTTGAAATCTTTTAGTGACGATAACTATCTTGTGTCTGAAGTCTTAAACTAAAAAGTTGTTCTGTTTGTGATTGATAACAAACCTCTGGTATAAGAAACAAATAAAAAAATGATATAATTTAGGCGAAAATTTGGTGCAAAAAAAACATTGTCTTAAAATGACAAATCAGCCATTCTGCCAAGGCTCCTCTTAGTTTCTGGATCGAACGTTCCGCGCGACTCGTCGTCCGCCGTTGCCGTTCGCGAAACGAGCGTGGCACGCGCGATCGACGTGGTAACGATCGTCATCGTCGCGATGGTTAGTCCCTTAATACCATGGGCAAACAGTCACGTCGCAATCAGTCGCTCTCGCGGGATTTGCATCACACAAATAACAGCTAGAGAGCGATTGCAATCCGCGGCCGAATTTAGCGTGGCGTTGCCGTGCGGCATTTATCTCTCCCCTTTTATCGACGCAATCGGAGATTACTCGTACCACGCGTACTTTCGACCATCGATTACACACGCTGTTGTTACAGGTGACTATTTTTTACTACGCTCGTTCGAAGTTCTGTGGCGATACTCGGAATGGCCGAGACTTCGAGGGTGCAATACCGAAGAGCATTCTTCGGCCTTGCGAGTCGCACGAGCGCGCGCGTGGCGCACCGCGTGTGCAAGTGACAATTTCTCGCCAAATCGATGTTCGAGAAATTTTCTCGAATTTTCTTACTTAATAAAAAGAAATATATTCATTAGTTCATATATTGGTAACTCACAGACTATTATGTAGTCTTACCTAATTCTAAGTGTAACGAAAACTTCTCAAAACAAAATTAGAATTCTTAAAAATTCACCGGACAGAATTAAAATTAATTAAATAAACTTGATTGAACTTTTTTTTTCGGATAATCGCGACTTGAATAAATTTCTTGGTCGTAATTTTTTACCTGTCAGAATAAAATACGACGAAACGTGACGATGATATTACACCATGTCGGGACGTCATTGTTGCATCGCGAGCCTTAAATATTGACTCCGACGACGACGCTCTCTCAAGATGATATAAATCTTATTGCGTAAGTCGTCGCGCTATTGCGATCGCGGCAAACTCGAAAGAAGTTCGATTAAATCTACCAAGGCCACAGGTTACATTTTTATCGTTGTCGCGACGGAAGTTCGTTATCACTTTCGGCTCGTTATCACCGCGATCACGATCGTGATCGTTGAAAGGCGAGAAAAGCACGATACATCCATGATTTGCCATCGTTCGTTATCGTTGCTCGCTACATAGGCATATATACGCGCACATGTACACATATATCGAGTATCCGGTGTCGCGATAATAACGTTATCGCGCTCCAGAGAGACACTGCGAAACACGATAGCCGAGATGGCAATCAGCGCGTCGATAAGAAGCATCACTCTCAAAACGATGGTCAGAGAGAGAGAGAGAGAGAGAGAGAGAGATCGCAGAACTGCATTTAATAATTTTACCTGATCGTGGACTCACCTCGTCACGTCGTGAACAGACAGGGTATGCAAGTCGCGTTAAATTCACATGACGGTGGTGCTGCACGCGCCGCAGTTTCTCGCTGGCACTTTGGGCCGCCCTTTTCATTGCCCGACTCTTTTGAACGTTCCTCGTCCTCTTTCTCCTCTGCGAGACTGAAGAGGCTACGAAGTGGTGAACGAGGAGGCGTAACGAGCCCTTTGAATCACCGCTTCTCGCTTCCGGCTGTAATAATAACGACAATAATTCCGAAGAGCGACACGTTTGTGCAAACTACACGAGGGAAGAGAGAGAGAGAGAGAGAGAGAGAGAGAGAGAGAGAGAGAGAGAAAGAGAGCAAAAGCGAGGTCTGCCCGCCGTTTACCTCGTTATTTTTTAACAGAACGATCGAATTCCTTCATTTTTTTTTTCGTTTCTTTTTCCTTTCGTATCGTGCTTTCGACACGCATCGCGTATCGTGATCGACTTATGAACGTGGAAAATTTGGAGAAGTCAGCCGGCGTAGGTTTGTAGGCAGCGAGGTGTGACCGACACTAACCTCGGCGTCTTTCACTTTTGCTGGCAGTCTTAATGTTCAAACAAATGTCAGCAGCCGGTATTTCGGCGATTTAAAAGCGACCTACTGGAGCGTGACGTGATCGCGAGAGCATATTAGCGCAATCGCATTCGCACGCGCGCGCGTAAAATCGATAGCATTGCGCGAGAGCGGAAAAAGAAGGCCGGCCCCGCGCGCGGACGTTTCGCGAAGAAGTTTGTGGGAAATGGGAAGTAAAAATTTGCGACGGGCGATTCTCCGGGATGGGGAAAACTTGCCGGCAGTAATAACAGACAAATGAAGAGAAAAGAAGAATTTAAAAAATTCAAACATATTCGATAACATTATTAAATCTCTTTCTGAATTCTCTTATTTAAAAAGAATAAACGATCGCTTTTACGAGAAGCTATATTAAAGAAAATGCACATTTTTTCATTCGAGCAAAATTGTTTTCAGCATCAAAATATGTACATCAATATAAGTAAATGTGTTATTAACACTTTGCGGGCCGCTGTCACGCTGACGTGACTTTTGCTCGCCAACGGTTATCGGCCGCTGTCACGCTGGTGTGACTTTTGAAGGCGAGCAGTAGAACCTGCGTGAATCTCGCCGGCGGCAGCGTAACGGCGCTTCGATAAATGCGCGGTAATACCGAAAAAGTATTTCTTTTATTTTTTACATATATTTTTTTCTTAGTGTGTGCAGAAATAAGGAGGGAAAGTTTCAAAATCGCACGAACAACATTATTGGAAGGTGGACCGCGTGAGATTGCATTGTTGATGAATAGACCTTTAAAGGTATCCGATGAAAGAGGAAACCGGATCGAGTCGACCCGAGGGCCGTATTCTTTGAACGCTTAGCGAACGCTAATATGCTTTTCTGATTCTTAAGCTGTAACGTCATATACGTGGTGTTCATACAAGAAGTGAACTTGGAATTAGGCATATTTAGCGTTTGCTATGCGAAGAAAGAAAATGCTGTTGTATCAATGGAATTAACCGACAGCGCCATAATTGGAGTAAATCTTTTCGATTTAATAGCTATATTATTGAAACTAATGTATTATATATTGCTTCAATAACTCGAGTATTAGTTTCAATAATATTGCTGTTGAATAAAGAAAATTCATTCCAATTATGGCGCTGTTGACCAATTCTGCTGATACAGCAGCATTTTTGTCTGAATATGCGTCCAGAATGAAGTCCTAAAGGTCACATTATTCGCGTGTTCTGTTAATGTTTTTATTGTGAAAGAGGAATATTGGAAAATCGCAAAAGGCTCCTGTTAGAACGCAGGTGTTTCTCCTGTGTTCTAACAGGAACATTTTGCGATTCGTTTTTCGTTATTCCTGCCGCAATACAGCTTAATTGGCCAAGTTGACACCAGGCCGCCCTTACAGGTGATCTTTAGAAACGCGATCACTACAGAGTGAGAGCTCTGGCTTTCCAGGAACCAGGATCCGATTGAGCGAGATCCTTCCGAGCTTTTGTCGGAAAAAGGTCAGGGCAATTATGAAGGTATCCGGAAAGATTTCGGAGTGTAATTCCGTTTTTCCCAGACACACAATGGGACATAAGAAATAACAGAATTATCCTAATTGGAAACCTTATCGAGCAGGGCAATTATGTTTCAAAAAGATCCATATCGAAGTACTTGTGCCATCCTCTACATTCCTATTGCATTATCTGGGAAGACGGAGTTATTTCGATCGAAACTTTTCTAAATAGTTTTCTAATAATTTTCCAAAGAAAATTATATTCTCGAAGAACCCTCTAAACGGTTTAATTTCGGCCCCCCCCCTCCCCCCATAATATAATAGAACATTTAACTCTTTGCGACCCGAATTATTTTCAGCTGATCTTCTCAATAGATTTGCAGAAGTTTATTTATTTCGCGGCAATATCGCGCAGTTTGTTTTCGTTTCAACATTTTAATATTTAACTAATATCACAACATATATTTACAATAATATATTTATATTGAATATATTATTCCGCGTAGGAAATTCTCATGATTTTTTCAGACACAACATAGATTCCATTTAGAATACTCAGAGTTACTCCAGAATAAGTCATACCTACTACCAATTGTCGAGGGAATTCCTATTCTTATCCCAAACATAGGACAAAGCCTCTTTTCCGCAATGCCGATTGGCTATACGCTGAGGCTTACTTTGTGCCACGTGCGTCATTACTAGAATCGGATGACAATTTGAACATCAAAAGTTAACAAATAGAGTTATATATTTAATATTATTATGGTTGCGTTCCGATATTTACTGACGATATTGAAAGTCTGTAATACACGTAATATAAATTTGAAATACTGGCAGTGAATTTTGGAATGCAGCCTATGTTTTTAATAGAACGTGCGTGTAGTATGTGTGTATGTACTTGCAAAATATAAATATCTATAATGCTTCGTACATTTCGTTCAATCGTAATGTAAAATGGAAACCAAAAAATATCTGGGAGAACGTTCGGGTTGGTCAAATAGGATCTGTTTGTTTTTTCTACTTAAAATCTTATATTTGAAACATTACGCTTCTAACCAAAATCTGCGTAGATTTTCTAACTAGAATCTATCATTTATTTGGGAAATCGATCTTAATTAGATTCCAAGAAATTTTTTATCCGGGATGTATATCACCTGCTGCGTTTAGCGGAAAAAGCGATCAGTGAACAGTCATTGATTATTGGTCTCTACTGTTAGATCCCTAAATTTAAACCAATTACGTTAATGAATTATTTAACCGTTGTACAATCGTTGTGTTCGCTGAACGCAACCAATGAATAAAACATTGCTTCTAAACTCGATGAGATCGAGATGTCGCAATGTTAAGGTAGGTGACTTGACCTAAGATCGCAGAAGGTTAAGGCAAGCAAAAGTACTAATGTCTGGACACTTACTAAACTTTCGACGTTCTTATCGTTTTGATCTTTAAATAGGAATATTTAAACTTTCACTCGGAATATATATATATATATATACGTTATTCTATATTGAAAGTTTAAATATTCATATTTAAAGGTCAAAACAACAAAAGTGTTCAGGCTTTAGGTACTTTCATTTTACGGAATAACGGAATTGCCGCAGTCACCGGGAGCCTTTCCGTAATAATCCCATAATAACTGCCCCGGTCAGTCCCTCCCCGAGAGCGCCCGCGTTGTTGACTCGTTAACGACTTTCGTTTTTTTCGCGCGGATCGCCCGTATTAGGCTCCTCGGGTCGTCCCCCTGCTCGAGCCGCTTCCCCTTCGGGCGGTCGCCCCATGCGCACGACGTTCGCAGCCGACTGAAGGGTTAACGTCGCGATATGCGCTCGGACAAATCGGGGAACGTGCGTGGAGTTGGTGAGCGCCGGAAATTCGGCGCCGTGTTCGAAATCGCGAGCGCAACAACCACCACCACCACTTCCTCCACCTCCACCATCACTGTCGTCGTCGTCGTCCTCCTCCTCGTCATCGCCACCACCACCGGCACCGTTCCCGCGCCGGTGCAGCACGTACACACACATATACACACGTACACGCGTACTCACGCACGTGTGTGTGAGTTGCCCCGCACGCAGCAGCGGCGACGAGAGGGTCGCCGCCGGCACCGGTGCGCCGGCACTGGCGGCGGCAGTGGCGGTGTGGGTGTAGGTGCGTACTATCGACCGGGTATCCTTCTGTGCCGCTGGACGGCGGCGGCGGTGGTGTGCCCCACCCTGAAAAGAGGAGAGTAGGGAGCGAGCCCCGAGAGCGAGCGAGCGAGTGAGACGCTCTGAAGCGGGCGAAAGCGCGCGTTGGACGAGGACGAGCAGCTCCATGGAGAGCAAGCGAAAGAGAGAGAGAGAGAGAGAGATCACGGCACGCAGAATGCGCCTCCTGCTTAGTGATAGCGTAGAGACTGTAGTGTTCACATCTCACACCACACACCACCAAAAATTCTTCACGTTTTCAACCGCGCGCGCTCAAAAGGAAAGTTCGATACATATAGATATATATATATATATATATATATATATATACACATATATTATATATATATATATATGTCCGCGTCACACACAAATTAGTCGCCGTTCGACCACCACCGCACGCACATCGCATACACGCACACTCCTCTGATGTAGTACATATATATCTATATATTTCGCAAATAGGTATATATATATACACACATACGCACGCGCGCATACACACATACACAGAGAAAGAGAGAGAGAGAGAGAGTGAGTGAGTGAGTGACAGACGTATATATACACGCATAATCACCAACGATTGTCACGCGCTCGTACACGCGTGTGTATTTTATACACGCGCATCGAGCACCGAAGGGCGCGCCGTACGCACGATCAGTTCGGCCGCCAGGAAGAACAAAAGAAAGAAGAAGGACAAGAGGAAGAATAGGTGCCGCCGAGTGTGGACACGAACCGTTCCTCCCCGAAGAGGTGGTGCTGCTTCCTTCCGTGTGCTCTCTCTCTCTCTCTCTCTTTCCCCCCCCCCCCCTTCACTCTCTTTCTCGTCGCCCTCGCGGCGACCCACCCGGTCGCCGCCGGTGTCGACGATATACCCTCACGGCACGTCCACGCGACGCCGGCCGGTCGAGTTTTCCTCCCCCGCGGCTCGTCGCCGACGGGAATCACGCTTCTCTCTTCGTCGTCTCCCTTGACCCGCGAGATATAATGACGCGCGCGTATCTCTCGCCGCCAGTGGGTTCAGTGAAGTGGTGGTAGCTCGGTTTGATCGGTGTGTCTCTCTCTTTTTTTCTTTCTGTTTCTCTCTCTCGCGACAGACAGTCGATTTTCCCCGATTCCGGCTGGTCCTTCCTCGCGAGGACGAAAGTTTCGCCGCATCCCCGGCGAGAGCGCGGTCTGGCAGGTCTGTGCGGGGTTCATCGTCGGAGTTTATCGTTGGTTCGGGTGATTTCGGAAAAGTTTACCGTAGACCTGAGGAGCGAATTGTACCGTTCGAGGGGAGTTTCGAGGGAGGGGGCGCTTCGCTAATGCGGAGAGGCTTTTCGGGCAGTGATTCGCATCGTGAGATTGGTACGTGTCGAGAAAGTGCGTCCTGACGGATCTCGCAGTTTGGGAAAAAGTTCTGCACGCATTTCCCCGTCAATACGCGAATTTCACCACGTCGAGATTACGTTGATACAGGGAAATGCACCTCTCGGAGAATCATTCGTCACGCGTTGCAATTCCCCGAATGCGCGTGTTTCTGTCAATCAACATTTTTCGTCTCGGCAATGTGCTCAACGAGAAATCGCGCGAGACTTCCGTTTCGAGCGCGCTACATCTAGTCTGTTCCTTTTAACTGCGCATCGCTGAACTGATGCGATAAGTTAGAGCGAGACAGGTAGATTTCATCTCGCTCCAATTTATTGCGCCAGCAGAGCGTAGCTCTGAAAAGAGAACGGACCAATTGTCGGATCGCCGCCGAGGGATCCAAATTTAGGCGACGCGATGTGACGTTCGATTTTGACGCGGAATGATAAAAAGCTCCGTCAGTTCATTTTCCTCGGCGCGCGTCGTCTCGTCTTCCGCCGGGAAATGCCCCTCGCGCTGCTCTCCCTCCCCTCCGAAGAGCGAAGCTCAAATCAGATACTCCTCGTTTGGAGCTCTCAGCGGGAGGCCCTTTCGGCGAATCTTTCGCACCGACCAACGACGGCGGAGATCTAATAGATCCATTAGGGCGCGTGTGACTCGCCGTCACGGCCGGCTCTCGTCGCGCTTCGACTCGATAATTGTAGTTTAGGGTGTGTGCGCGCACTTCGGACCCGCCGGGATAAAGTCCGCTCGCTCGATAATCACGGTCGTTGAACGCGCGCGCGGGGGGGTTACGTTTCGCGCGAGCCGCCGGTGCTTCCGCGAGCGAATTCTCGTTTCTCTCTTGGAGGATCCGCTCGGCTCTCGCTCTGAAAGAAAAAAAAAAGAAGAAAAGAGAAGAGAAAAAAAAGTCGGAAGTTCCGGTACCCGGTGCCGCTTTCGGAATTTTTATCCGACGCTGTCCTCCCCCCCCCCCCCCC
>NW_014554664.1:86457-90728 GCF_001313825.1 Dinoponera quadriceps | reverse complement strand
CTCATATCTCCGCACTGTTTCTTGATTTTCGAACACCGGAGGGGAGGTTTCTTTGCGGACAGTCACGCAACAAAAATCGAATGTCACATTGATTCGAAAAAAAAAAGAAGCAGATAAAGAGATAGAGAAGGACATTCCTCTTATCGCGATCGTTCTTGATTAACTCCCGGCAGATCGAAAGTTATTTTTCGAGGGAAACGCGCTCTCCTCGAGATATCGCGGGTGGGGATTGGCTTTGTATCGCTTCGCCAGGCGTGCCGACAGATAGAGCGAGAAAGAGAAGGAGATAAATCGAGAGCAATATCTCTCTCTCTCTCTCTTCTCGCCGGTCCCCGGCGAGAATCGAAGCGCCGCGCGAGATCGTGCAGAGCCGAGGTTCGCCGATTCGAAATTCACTTCGTCGAGTCGCACGCCGCGATTGCAACTCGACATTCGCGTATCGGGGGGAGCTGCGCTTCGTTTTTCCCCGGGTGCTCATACATCCGTACACGTCGTATCTGTCGCTGTGCGACTCGAGATCGAGTTCGCTCGCTCGCTCGCGCAACCGTCGCGGCGAATTAACGCGAGAACCGAACGCACGGGCGAGAGAGAGAGAGAGAGAGAGAGAGAGAGAGAGAGAGCACCTCCACCACCTCCTCGCGCGTGTCTAAATCGTCATCGGTGCACAGACTACGAAGAGGAGGCACACACTCCGCGGCAGCACTCCGCTCGGCGAGACGGACACACGCGGGAGCCGGAAGAACAGCAGGAAGAAGCATCTCAGCGGTTTGAAGGACGAAAGAGAGGCAACAGGCCGAGCCCTCGAAGGGAGAAAAGAAGAGGGAAATAGAGAGAGAGAGAGAGAGAGAGAGAGAGGGGAAGGCTCACGGACGGCGCGGCGAGTAAATAGAAGAGAGAAAGAGGGAGAAAGGTCTCTCGGCCGCGACCTTTGACCCCCGACCTACAGGACCTGGAGCAACGAGCGGTGCGTGCCCGGTTCGAGGATACATACCCCGGCCAAGGACAACGCGGTTGACACCGCGAAGGGATTCGCGCGCGCGCCAACAAATCAGGAAGCCGGCAGCTTCGCGGGGACGACGGAGAAGAAGTGCAGCAGTGCCGCCGGCCGGAAGTGCCAGCGCCAGTAAGAGGGAAAGAAGAAAGAAGGGTCAGAGGGTACCAAGTCGCCCACGAGGACGTTACGACGTCGACGACGACGACGACTCTCCGTCCACAGCCACGTTTCTATCTTCCTTCATCTCGCTCGCTCTCCCGTCGTTATTTTGTGCCGGAAGCGCGCACTTACAGCTCGCGTCCGCCTCAGGATCGTGACTTTTGATACGTTACGCCGCGACTGACTTCTCGCGTGTGTGTCTCGTGAACTCTCTCTCTCTCTCTCTCTCTCTCTCTCTTTCTCTCTCACTTGCTCCCGCGCTCTGTCGCGTTTCAGAGCGGTTTTGAGTCAACTATCGGCGAGAGTAGTCCTTACTCTCCTGCCTTTTGCTCTTCCGCTCGTTTGATCACCCTCTTTCTTCGTCCTCCTCCTCTTCCGCCTCCACCTCCTCTTCCTCCTCCTCGCTTGCTCGCTTTCTCCTAGTCTCCCTCTCTCCCGGTTCCCGTCCCGTCTTCTTCTTCATCTCCCTCTTGCTCTCGCTGTCGCTCTCGCTCTCGTCAGGGGCGTCGTCTCTTCTCGTCGTAGTCTTCGTCTTCGTTGCAGCGAACATGGGCGGATGTACTTCGAAGGATACCACGTCGGGCGACGAGTACGTATCCGTGAGAAAGTCTCTGTCTCTCTCTCTATTTCTCTCTATCTCTCTTTCTCCCACAGGATGTGAGACAGCGTGTCTCTTCTTTTTCTCCCCCCTTTGTCCCGCCTCTCCCCTCTTCTGTCCGCGCCATCATGTTACATATCGGGTATGTGATGATTATTAATACACCCGGAGTCGCGTTCCGACGTGCGTATGAAGTACTCTTGATTTTACCACATTGTATAACGCGAGCCACTGATACAACATTCGAACTGGGTTCTAAATATAGATTATTTTCATCGTGATTCGCGCGATCTCCTATCCGACAGGCGGGCGTCGCGAAAAGCCGGAGCGAAGCGCGTATGTTTTGTGCCGTCTCAGCGATTCCTTTCTGTCTTTACCGTTCTTTATGACCTGTTTCTCTCACTTTATCTACAAGGAAAAACTTGCGTGCCAAGCTGTGTCTCGGGCTTATGACGGCCGGATGAGACTTTTGCGACATCTCCGGGTGCGATAGCGATGGTTTAACAAACCGATCCGCCCGCCTCCGTCTGTGTTCCTCCGCATATTCGCGCGCACGTAGAGAGAGAAAGAGAGGGAGGATTTCTCGCGTGTACTAAGAGCTGTCACCTATCGCTTCTCTCTCTCTCTCTCTCTCTCTTTCTCTCTCTCTCTCTCTCTCTCTCTCTCTCTCTCGTGTGACTCGAATCGACGATTCGTCGACGACGATCGGCGCGTACCTAATTGCTGCTTCTCTCACGACACGCGATGGGCAGCGTATGCGCGTCGCTGGGTATATGCGAGTCAGACGAGACCAAGGTCGAAGACGACGTGTACGTATCTCCGTTCGGTGGAATCTTCTTGACACTAGGATGCACTTCGAAAACTGCTTACTCGAAAGAAAGAAACGAGGGGTGCGCTTAACTCTCGTAACTCGCTGCACGCGGCATAGGTAGATATCCGTGTTGTGAGAAATTCGCATTTCTAGGGGGGACTTCGATCAGGAGGGGAGAGATGAAGTGTAACCGTTAATTGTGAGAGATCGACCTAAAAATTGGGGAAATTAATTAGGGGGGATCGATCTCAAAATCGAGGAAGTTGATTTAAATTCGATTTACTTGACAAGTAATCTGAATCTGAAATATGAAAATGTTCTATTCGAATATCTGTAAAAATTTATACATCTGATTAAGTTAATTATAAAATATCAATCTCAAAGTCGAGGAAATTAATTTAGATGCGATTCAATCGGCAATTAAACAATTCGAACCTAAAGGTCTCATATTAAAATATGAAAATTTATACATTTGATTACCGTTAAACAGTTGATCCTAAAGTAGAGAAAATTAAGTTAGATGCAATTCGATAACCGGGCAATTAAATAATCCGAATCTGAAAATAACATGTTAAAATATGAAAATTTATGCGTTTGATTACCGTTAATTATAAAGGATCGATCTGAAAATTGGAAAAATTAATTCAAATTTTATTCGACTGGCAGTTAAGTATAACCTGAATCTAAAATATTAAAATCTTTTATCAAGATGTATGAAAATTCTATCAAGATGTATGAAAATTTGTATGTTCTATTGGAGTGTTATGAGATTAATTTAATTAAAAATTATATTTCCGGAAAAGGCTGAAAATCGAATGATGCATCCTAGAGTTAATAGACAGGCAAGTGTATAGCACCAACAACCACGAGGCACATGTACAGCACCAAATAAATAATTCTGTATCTCGAAAGTGGAGAGCTTGAGTTCCGTTTCTTCAGTCTTCAGTTGCAGAAGTCTTCAAAATGAGAAAAAAATTTCCCCGATCTTACATTTATTTTTTCCATTCAGTTTATTTATTTATTTTATTAAATTTATTAAATTTTCATTAATCATATGATGAAGATCGATGAATTGATGCAATTGACACACGGAAAAGAAAGTAGCTCACACAGGTAGAAATTGACTGTCCGTATAATACAACTGAAATTTAGCTAATTTAGCTAATTCGTTTGGTCTCTGTACTTAGCTTTTAGCTTCCCATAGCTAAAAATTGGGTCTGGTAACTAAATTCCAGTTGTATTGTATGTTCAGCTGTTTATATGTTCAATTGTATGAGCAGCTAATTTCTTTTTTCTGTGTATGCGTCAGTGTGAAAATTAAAAATTTTTATACTTACGAACTAGAAATCGAAAAAGCGGATGTCGGCCTTCCCACTTGCATAGTACAGAATTGAAAAAAAAGTATCTTGTAATAACGCAACGTGAAAGCAATGTCGCAAATGTGCAAATCGCTGGAGAGAATGTAAAGAAAAAGATCGATGGAAGCACTCGTCGTCGCTAGAAAAGTAACTCGAAGTCGAAACATGATGACGACGACAATCTGACTTTAGTCGGATTTAATCCTGACTATCAGATCAAAACGCGGGACAGATGTTCCCTCGAGTACCTCGCACTCGCAATTAAATATCTCATAATTAAGTACCTCACGAAAGAACGCGATTGGCTCTCTTTAAACACACGTTCCCGCGGTGCATTATGCCCTCCCCCCC
>NW_014554664.1:69468-86368 GCF_001313825.1 Dinoponera quadriceps | reverse complement strand
CCCCCACCGTTTAATGTCGATCGGTATCTTCGCATATTCGCACTCTAATGTTTGCACATGTTTTGTACAAGGTTGGGAAGGTTACTCTTTAAAAGTAACTCATTATGTTACTCGTTGAAAGAAAAGGGTAACTCATTACTGTTGCTCATTTTGAAAGATAACTTTAAAAAATAACTCTCAAAGAGAAGTTGGAAAATTCGCCGTTATATTATTATTCAATAAATAAGGAGTTGTTATAATTTTCTTTATTAAATTTTTAAGGCCTCTACAATTTATCGCTACCTATGCCATGTATATGCATTTTACTGTATGAAATGTAATAAAAATAACGATTGTATTTGTTATCAAAAAATGTCACCTAAAAATGTAATTACGTGGCCGTTAACGTTACTAACAAAAAAAAAGAAAAAAATAACGCCGTGTTGTTACTAAAAAAAAATAGTGATAACGGCAAATAACGTATTACTTCCCAACCATGGTTTTATATACAGAGTGTTCCACAAGTCGTAGCACCAACAATTTTCGAAATGATACAAGTGATCGAAAAATGAGCTTTTTCACGAGCCAAGCTTCGAACGACCAATCATGCATCGCAAAGTTGCTTGTGTCATTTCAACGAAATTTTAATTTCAGGCTTAAGGCTCCTGGATACTCACTTTGGCTGTCCTCTAATGACGTTAGAAACGAAGAAGAGAATCATACCAATTTATGTGACGGTATATGTGGAAATAAAAAAATATACACACAAAATAACACTCATGGTCGATTCGGCACATCTGTAAAAATGTCCGGATGTTTTCTTTTAATTTGAACAATTAATAAATAGACGTAAGTTGGTGTAACACGCAACTTACGTTTTTAACCTATCTTTCCTCATGATTTCAATTACGTTTCAGTTACGTTAATTTCACGAGTTAATTTTATTCATAAGTACCGTCACATAAATTGGCATAATTTTCCTCGCTTCTGACGTCATTAAAGAAGGACAGCCAAAGTGAGTATCCAGGAGCCTTAATATATACAAAGATATGTCACGTTGAATATTAAAAATTCGCCATAATAAACAATGATTTTCCTTGACATTGTCGCGAAGGAAAAATTAAAGTTAGGTGATCAGAGCACCCAGTGAAATTTATGTCGCAAATTCTGAGACACTCTATATCCAATGAATCTGTGTACAAGCTGAATCTGACTTCGAACGTCGAAGATAGCTCCGAGTTATTCGCATGATCGATTTCATTGGTGTTACAGTAAAAAGAGCAACAATATGGTGGACGCGGCTGTTTTGGACAAACTGGAGTCCGGCTATGCCAAGTTGGCGGCCTCCGACAGCAAGTCGCTGCTGAAGAAACACCTGTCGAAGGAGGTGTTCGATCAGCTGAAGACGCGCAAGACGTCGTTTGGCTCCACGCTACTCGACGTCATCCAGTCCGGCCTGGAGAACCATGATTCCGGCGTGGGCATCTACGCGCCCGATGCCGAGGCTTACACCGTGTTCGCCGAGATCTTCGATCCGATCATCGACGACTACCACGGCGGCTTCAAGAAGACCGACAAGCATCCGCCCAAGGACTTCGGTGACGTCGACTCCTTCGGCAATCTCGATCCTACTGTAAGTATCAACCTTTTTTCCTCGATCGTCGCGTCCTTGAGCGCTCTTAAGACCTGGATTTACTGATAGGTATAGTCGAAATCCTTCGGCTCTCAGCGCTAAAAGCGTAGCGTAATTTCTAGCAAAAAGCGTCCTCACCGGACGTCGCAATTCCTAAGATTTAAGACTCCTGTAGGAATATTCTGCGACTTTTAACGACAGTGCAATTATCGTAACACGTTGTCGTTGTATAGTATGTCGCGAGTATAATATATGGTAGGAAAACTGCGTTTCGACAATGCGTAATAGTAACGATACTGTCGTTAAAAGTTCTGTCAAGAATGGCATACTATTTTCTCATTGCAGTCGTGTCTTACTTAATGATAGAAACAAAGAAATACAGGCCCAAAATTCTTGTGAAATACGTTGAGTTATAAGAATATAAAGTTATAAGTTATAAGAATATGCCCATAAAATAATATTTGATCGATTATGCATATCTGTAAAATATTCCAAAAACTTTTCCCTTTGCTCAAATAACTAATAAAAACTCGTAAAATTAACGTTACATGTGACCTTTTTTCTCTCTTTTTTTGTCAGGTCAATTTTACAACTAATTTATTGATTTGCTAAGGTAAAATGAAAGTTATCGGAATATTCTATAAACATGCTCAATCGATCACAACTATCTTTTTATGGGCGTATCCTTTGTAGATCTGGGCTAAGAGTTGCTAAGTCAATTTCGCGAAACGAAACTATTATTTACGAGCTTTAGTCACTTAATTTCTTCGGCATTACCGTTAATAGCCATCTTACCTTGTGTGTGATTCCAGATGTAAATTATTTCATGTAATCTATTATATTTTAGTAAAATCTAATAACAGTGTTTAGCTATTACCTTGCCCTTTCCAGATATATTCTCTTGAAATTGTAAGTTATTGTAAACGCCACTCTCGATTATATATTGCTTTCTATACTTTACAAACATTATTATCATCGTCATTATATCATCATTATATAGGTAAGACCATAATAGTAGTTTCAATGTTCTTCGAGAAATAAAAGTCTTATTAATGACTAAATGAAAAGATGAGAAAAGGTTTACAGAAGGTGAAGTTTTGAAATGATGGCCATTGATATCAATGCGATCTCTATTAGATAAATTTTTTTTCTCATTCTCATATTTCCAAGTTATTCCAAGTGGCAATGACATAATTATTGCCTCACTCCGTATATTTTATTTCATCCATATCTACTTATTACACGTCCGATAAAATTATTATTATCATCATAATCATCATGAAAAAAATCAATCGCAACAAAAAACATTATTATTATACTTTAGATTTTTATATGACAATATTAATTATTATTATACTTCAAATTATGTTGTATGCGTGTGATAATCTTAATTAAGAAATTTAATTATATTATCATCAGATCGCATTGTTATCATCGTTGTTATAATTAATTGATTCCATATCACAGGGTGAATACATCGTGTCGACTCGTGTGAGGTGCGGCCGTTCTCTGGACGGATATCCGTTCAACCCGTGCTTGACCGAGGCGCAATACAAGGAGATGGAGGAGAAGGTGTCCAGCACGCTGTCCGGCCTGACCGGCGAGCTGAAGGGCACCTTCTACCCGCTCACCGGCATGAGCAAGGAGGTGCAGCAGAAGTTGATCGACGATCACTTCCTCTTCAAGGAGGGCGATCGTTTCCTGCAGACCGCCAACGCCTGCCGCTTCTGGCCGACCGGACGCGGTATTTTCCATAATGACGATAAGACCTTCTTGGTATGGTGCAACGAGGAGGATCATCTCCGTATCATCTCCATGCAGATGGGCGGTGACCTCGGTCAGGTGAGAATACCTCCTTTAATCTCGCCTTAATCTCGGGTTTAATTAACTTAGGTTCCCTGATGCCTCGTAACGGTCGTCCCACAGATTGTGATTGTAACGCCAGAAGTATGAAAATTCCGAGGTACACGTTCACAATTCTAGCAAAGCACGTTGAAAATGAAACGAACGTGCCCATAAAGTAACACTTGCGATCGATTGAGCAGATTTGTAAAATATTCGAAAATTAAATTATTGACGTCAAATTATCAAGTTATTAATGTACTGTATTTAGCCTTTTAACTACGTGATTTTGCCTTGTTAATTATTTCATTGCTGTTTAATGCAAAGGCCAAATTTCCCGATATTTTATTCATTTATTTAACCCTTTGCACTCGAGGGCGCCGGAGCGGAGCCATTTAAAATTTGTCTTCAAACTTTTCAAACTCAAATGCAAATAGCAAGAGCGGAATATCCTATACACAATAGTTTTTACGATTTGTCTTTGTCCTTATGTTATGAACTGAAATTATTTGCATTGTCTCCATAGCGGAACCCTCGAGTGCAAAGGGTTAATATTGTTTTTTTACAAATTTCTCTGTCTAATTGCAAGTATCACGTTATGGATATATCTTCTTATTTCAATTGACTTTGCGAAATGTCTCTGTTGTTTTCCCCCTTTTAATCATAATCTAAAGATGCGATTCATTAACATTCGAAGCATTTTATCTATGTAACGTCATTAAGTCTTATCTTTATAATTTGCTATTTTTTGTATTATAATTTTCGTTTCATTTCTTTCTGTAAAAATTCTTTGTATCAGATTTTCAGATCATTTTATTAGATTGTATGATATCAGATTGAAATCTATATATTGTAACAAAAAGTAGGCATTTTTCCATAAATAAGTAAATTAAAGCTCCAGGCCCGTCGTTGCAGTCGTTTTGTTTGATAACGTCCGAAGCGAGAAAACGCGGGCCCAAAATGCTTGCGAGATACGTCGAGATAAAAGGATCTGCCCGTAAAAATGACACATTTGTGATCGATTCACAGCACATTTGTAAAATATTATTCCGAAACCTTTCCTTTTGCTCTGACAATCAATAAGTAACCGTCAAATTAACATGACATGCCATTCTTTTAAGAATATCTTTCAAATGTGCTCGATTAATCACAAGTATCATCGCATAGGCATATCATTTTATACCGTTTGTTACGTATTACGCAAGAATTTTATATACGGCGTTTCCTCGCTCTTCGTCATTAATCAAGATGATTGCGGCGAGGAGGAAACAAAGACCTTAAAACCCATCTGTAAAAGAAATGGGAGCCTATGTAGCGTCTAGCGAACTGCACCCTCTGAGATGTTCGTCACGAGGAAACAAGGGAACCTTCCTTATAACCTTCCGTGAAGGATCGATCGATCGATCATTCATTGATTGCCCGCTGCAACAGGTATACCGTCGCCTGGTGACCGCCGTGAACGAGATCGAGAAGCGGCTGCCGTTCTCGCACAACGACCGCTACGGCTTCCTCACGTTCTGCCCGACGAACTTGGGCACGACGGTGCGCGCGTCCGTGCACATCAAGGTGCCGAAGCTCGCCGCCAACAAGGCCAAGCTCGAGGAGGTCGCTGCCAAATACAATCTCCAGGTGCGCGGCACCCGCGGCGAGCACACCGAGGCCGAGGGCGGCATCTACGACATCTCCAACAAGCGGCGCCTCGGTCTCACCGAGTACCAGGCTGTGAAAGAGATGAACGACGGCATTGCCGAACTCATCAAGCTCGAGGCCAGCCTCTAAACTTTACCCACCGTGTCGCCCCGTCACCCTCCCCCTCCCCACCAAGCTCCCCGCCTCCCTTGAAAACGTCCTCTGCTCCTTCGCTCCCCCGACACGTGTATTATTATTACTACTATTCGTTTCCTAAAAACAAAAGAAGAAAAACGAAAAGTCATTAAGTCCGGTCGTCTCGGGCGTCACACGTATGTATGTGTGTGTGTGTTGTGTACACGTGACGTCACGTTCGAAACACGCGTCCTCCCTAGAACCGCGCGAGAGCAACACCGAAGAGGACCGTAGGCGTTCTTTAGGCGCGAGAGAGCAGCTTGTTGTTATTATTATTATCATATCCATTGTGTATTCGACGAGTATTCTCCCCCCACTTTTTTTCGTTTTACTTTCGTTCCACCGTTCTTCTTTTCATTTTTGTTCTCGTTTTTTGATTCTTTTTTCCTTTTCTTTTTTTCGTTCGGTAATTCTCTCAAACACGTACGTTCTCGCGCGTACGGACACGAGCAGATTCGCGCGGGTTTCTTCGCTCCGTGGATTCCTCTCTCTCTCTCTTTTTTTTCCGGTTCAGTTTCTCCTTTCTCCCTTCTTGCGTCGCTATTCGTTAGTCGTAAACAGAAGAAGAAGGTAGTCATGCGTTTTACACACGTAGCGATCAGCTCTAGCGCTAGCCTCCACGAAATTCGTCGTGCTTGTCTATTTAGAGCGAGATTACTAAGAGGTTATACGTAGGCAGGTCGTTGCTCGGGTGGTTCATTCGCAGTGACAACGACGACGACGACGACTACTATCACCACCACCACCGCCATCACGATGACAACGACGAAGAAAAGAAGAAGAAACGAAGACAACGGTCGTTGATCACGAGAGAGAGAGAAGAATGCAAGGCGGCGATTGAGCGAGGTCTCCGCAGTTGGCGACCTTTTTGCGGGACCGCAGGGTCGAGAAAGAAAGAGAAAGAGAGCGCGTAATTTTTTCGGCGCTCTAAACGACGCCTTTTCTAGTACGAGGCGAGAACGGTGTGCGGACAGCGACGATTCAGCGTTTTTTCATTCTCTTTTTTACCGTGTGACGAGAGGCCGTGAGAGAGGAGGAACATCTGCGACGGATATTATACGACGCGCACCACTACTACTACTATTACTATTACTACTACTAACTACTATTACATACACGCAGAAAAAAAAAAGCGTTCTAAGGCAGAGCTTAAGAACCGTGACGACATATTAGAGACAGTGTGTACCACAGCCGACTCGACAAACCAGATGTACGAGAAAATACAAGTATCGAGACACGAATAAAAAGACATACACACATTATGTATATCGTTGACTCCCTGTAATTTTTTCTCCGTCCTTCCTCCCGATTTTCGCGTCGAGGATCGTTTCGCTCGAATTCTCGCGTTCCGGAGGGTGCTCGTGATTCGAATCTTTCGCAAGATTCGAATATTTCATTTATAATCGATGACGTCAGATGGAATGGGGAGAAATTAGTATATACCAGACTTCTTAAAGCAAGGAAGCCCACGACTGAAAGAAACGGATGAACGAATGAGAGCCGTTGGAAACGCCGATGGTTTTGTAAAGAATCATTCATTCTGAGCGCACATATGCGCCCACAACGCTCGAGGAGTTAAGAATTCGCGCACACGTGTCGCTTTTTTCGCACAGAGGTTCACAAATGCCTGGTCGCTCCTCAGATTGCAAGACATACAACTTTTGACCTTTATAGCTTGCATAGCTGTGTCCCGAAATCGTAGTCGAGTAGAATAGCTTTTAATTAACCATCCAGTAAGCAAGAAATCATTAACGTTATTACAATGATATTTTACAACATAACATTTTCAAATATGTAGTTCTTAATGTGGTACACAACATCGTTGTTAATAATATTTATAACCCAAACATTAAAAATAATATATGATTTTAATATTTAGGAATATTATAATATCAAGTAATAGTTTAAGAACATTTGTAAAATGTTTATAAAATCAATATTTCAAAAGATTGATTTAATGTTTATCGGGCAAAAAACTTGATAAAGATCGTTGCTTTTTTCATTCTAGTTGGTCAATTAAATGCTACTATATTCGATCGACTACAGTTTCAGAACGTAATCTATGTACTGTATGCAGTACAAGGTTGACAGTCATACGAGTAACTTTGATAGTAATGGCCAAGTATGACACAGGATGTATGATTTCCAATTTTACACATAAGTATAAAGTTGAAAATCGATTTAGGGAATGAATTGGTCTGTTCTTTTTAGCTGAGCTGGCTGCATTAGTCCAAAAAATGTATGCATTGAAACGTATGAAATGTACGTACGAAATTCTCATGCTTCAGTGTGCGTAAATTTCCTGAACTGTGCAGCCAGTTCAGCTAAAAAACGGACCATATGCATTTATAGGTCTGTCCTTTTTCGTCGAACTGGTGTAAATTACTAGAACTTAAAAAGAAACAAACATATAGTAAAGACTTGATGGAAGAAAAAAGAAGAGAACCATGGTCTGTTCCTTTTAGCTGAACTGGTTGCACTAGTTTAAGAAATTTACACACGTACTGAAACGCGAGAATCAGGTACATACGCTTCATATGTTTCAATATGTATGTGAATTTCTTTAAAGCTAAAAAGACCGCTTATGACTTCTTTGTATTGTTTTTTTTTGGCTGAACTGGCTATACTAGTTCGAGAAATGTACGCACACTGAAGCGTGAGAATCTCGTGCGTTTTACACGCTTCAATGTGTATGTAAATTTCTTGAACCAGTTTGGTTAAAAAGAACAGACCGATTGCGTCACATTCTGCGTTACGTCACATTCTACGTGCAACAATCGTGTGTATAGTCGGCGTCACGTATGCTGTACTTATTTCTATTAGGTTGAAACTTTTTCTATATGATTTTTAACTTTTCACATGTACACACATAAGGTTCAAACTATTTAAAATTAGAGCCATTATAATCCTATCATAGTAATTAGAGTTACTTGTGCGACTTTCAACCTTATGCGTTATGTAAGGCTGAAAATCATGTAATTCTCCGCCTACAGAATGGAATAACCCACATGACGCCGACTGTACAGTTTTCGCAAGTTTGACATGTCAATGTCTTGTCTGATAGTTAAGGCTCTTGGTCCTTCGCTGCAATTATTTTGTTTGATAACCTCAGAATCGAGAAAACATGCTCAAAATTCTCGTGAAATACATTAAAATATAAAGATATAAAATATAAAAGGACGTATTGTCATTGATTGAGTAAATTTGTAAAATATTCCTGAGACCTTTTGCTCTAGTAGCCAATAAATAACCATCAAATTAACATGACACGCAATCTTCTTTTTTAGCTAATTTTCATTTCATGATTTTGCCATATTAATTTTACGGCTATTTATTGATTTTTAAAGTAAAAGGAATGTTTTCGGGATATTTTACAAATGCGCTTTCAATCAAATATCATTATGTATATGCCATTTCATGAACATTTATTTCTTTTTATTTCAACATATTCCGCAAAAATTTCGAACATACGATTTTTGCTTCCGACGTCATTAATCAAGGTGGTTGTAGCGAAGAAAACAGCAGGCCTTAAAAAGAGAAAAGTAAAAATTCGCCAAAATATATTTCGTAAAATATATATCTCGCAAAACACAGGTACATAGATGCACACATATTAAAATATACAATACTCTTGGGGGAAGTGTATATTGTGCCTTTATATTATTTAGTAACTGTTATGTTTTCCACATTCGGAAGACAGCTTAGATATACGGTAAGGTAATAAAAATAACGCAATATATGAGCGTTAAATATATATATATATATATATATATATATATAGCAAAGTCGTAGCGATTTTTTTCATCATAGATCGCAAATTAAGTAGCAATTTAGGTTTAGACGGGTAATAAACGACTTTCAAGCGATATAGAGAGCTTCGCAAGACCGAACTTCCCAAATACAAAAGTAATCCTGATTATTACCGTAAACTCCGCGCTGGTTACTGTTATATAAATATATTAGAAAATAATAAAAGTAGTTAACAATAATATGTGTAAGTGTATAGAGAGAGAGAGAGAGAGAGAGAGAGAGAGAGAGAGAGTGTGTGGGTGTGCGTGTGTGTGTGTGGAAAATATTAACATTCGGAAAGTATATTCGGAAATCTTAATTATATCATTGGTTAATCTTATTAATTAAAGATTAGTAAGATTCTTTGTTGAGTATGCCCGTTGTACAGTTAATCGCATGGCGTATTTAATTATATCATTTTTTAAACGCTTAAAGAGACGCCTAAAGCGCCTGGCTGAAAGGCATTTAAAGCTCTTGAGTGTCCTTTGGGATACCCGACGAATCGCATGCACAAACTTCGACAATGACTGTAAGCTAATATTATTAATTAACTGCGATTCTCAAAGTACATGAAGTCCTGGAAGAAAAAGAAGAAATTCGAATATCAAAGATTGTTAGAAAATTATCAGTTGATTAGTTCAAGAGATTCGAATATTTCAGGTCCTCGATTAAGAGGCCCCTTGCAACAGTCGTCTTATTCGATGACGTGTTAGAAACAAAGGAAACGCGTGTTCAAAATTCTTGCGAATAAAATGATGTGATCGAGCACATTCGTGAAATAATCCGCAAATTTTCCTTTTGCTTCTTAACAATCAATAAACTAACGTGACACGCAACTTTCCCTTTTTGTTAATTTTTTTCTCATAATTTTGTCACATCATCTTAATAGCTGTTTTATTAATTGTTGAAGTAAAAGGAAAATTTTCGGAATATTTTACGAATGTGCTCATAATCGGCCACAGAAATCATTTTTTCAGGACATACCTTTTATCTCGAAGTAAGAATTTTGGGCATATGTTTTTTCGCTTCTAACGTCATTAATCAAAATGACCGCAAGCAAGGGAACTGAAACTTCGATAATCACGACAAGACACTTACCAATAAAAGGCACGCTCCTAATAACACGGCTTTTATCTTGACGTCGAGGTCCCGCGGAAATTGCACACCAAACCGATCGGCGTCAGTGAACAACTCTCGGCTGAAGCCGCCCCAATTCTTCTGAATTACGCCGACATTCTGTTTCTCATCCAAAGATTTCACCTACAAAACATCCAACGAATGATTGACTCGAACTACTTTAATCGTCTATAATCCGATTTTCTTTTTGCTTCTAAAAAACGACAACGGAAAATGTGGGACATAAATAACCATAAAAAACAAATTTTAATTCGTAAATAATTTGTTATATAACAATACGTATTCTGACATAGAAATAGGAATCAATAACTGTTATAAATCGATTGTGTTCGATGATTATATTATTGCCTTAAAGTCACAGCGATACACAACGCGGTGATCAAATTAAGTCAGACCTTAAGGCTCTTGGATACTCACTTTGGCTGTCCTTTGGTGACGTCAGAAGCGAAGAAAACCATGCCAATTTATGTGATGATATTCGCCAGATTTGGCTTCGTCCGACTATTTTTTATTCCCGAACTTAAAAAAGTTACTCGGTTATAAGAAATTTCGAATTACGAAGGCGTTACCGTAGTAAACGAGTATTTTGAGGAGCCCGACAATTCACATTGCAAGACCGCCGGTTTGCTTGTTTTGGAACATCGTCTTGTAAAAATGTATTGAAGTCAAGGAGGACTATATTAAGAAGTAAAGTAATAATTTTGAAAAAACAAATTTTCTGTCGTAGGCCAATAACTTTTCAACCCGCTCTCGTATAAACGTCCATCATTAGTCGACGACGTCATAGGCTAAAAATGACTAAAAATGGACGTCAATGTGACGTCTTCTGACGTCACTCTCCTACTTGGGACACGTATACGTAAAGTCGAAATTGTTATAATTAGAACCATTATAACTTTACTACACATTACATCTAGAATTATTTCGGCGATTTTCATTTTATGCGTTGTGTAACGTTGTGAAAATCGTGTAACTCTTCGTCTAAGGACAGCATGACGTTGAGTGTACGAAGTGTTAGGAAGTTACAAGATTACGAGAAAAGAAAAACCAATGCGTTAGAGCAAATAGTGAAATTCTACAGTTTCCGAGGTGTTTTGCGAAATACCTTGAAAACTACTTCGATGCAGAAACGAATGATCGGCCCTTTTATTATCAGCACGGGATTGCCGGTCGCGTCTCGGACGGTGAACGTTGGCCGCCACAAACTCCACTCTTGAGTAACGGTGCCGAGCAGTAAATTGCCGCTATATATTTCCATAATCTGCAAACAGTATCCACGGTAATTCATCACTGATCAAAAATCGCAAAAACACGTTCACTCGGACTGCAGTTTTCAGGTCTGCAAAGGGAAAGTTGCACGTCAGTCAACCAAATCGTACCTCGTAACGAAACTTTAACGAATTGCATTGTTTTCCGTGTGATATAAACATTTTAACAATGTTTCAAGCAATACGACTTTGGCAACTCTCCTCAAATCTGTAATTTTTAATGCATGCGTTATAACTGTAACACATTTATGCCGTCAAACATCATCCTTCCGCAGTGAAACATTTAACATGAATATCTTGTGGCCAAATTCAAATTAGCGTTCTATGATTTGATGCGTAAGAGCCATTTAATTAAGATTATATATTTATTTCGCTATGTAAATAATAAATGTTAATATAAAACGAAGCTGAGATATATATATATATACAGTATTACAAATACGAAAGTATTTCTTATTTTTCTAATTAATGTTTTATTTATGCGATAGTTAATCTAATAGAGATGCACAAATATAATAGATAATTATATAAAGTGTTAAGTGTTAATTGTATTAAGTGTTTAAATACGTTTACATGTACATGTATTTTGTGTATTACTATACATATACATATTATGAACTTATCACTGTGTATTTTCAAAGCAAAGTAGTCAATAATTTTGAAATGTTGATATAACGCCGCGTATATTATAGTATTTAGTATCATAGTAGAGGTTTTCATTAAAATCTCACACGTAATTTAGAAGCTCTGAAAAGTAGAAATAAAAAATAATACATTAACGTCAAGGAACACGAGACAATACGTTGCAACTATCTCAGCTCTCGAGTGGGCAATCTTTTTTTTAATTGCACGTGCAATTAGATTACGGCCGCATTCGGCGGAAAGAGCAACTCAGAAAGCGCTTACTGATTATCACTCCTGATTGGTTTATACTCCCAGATCTGCCAAGAATCTAAAAGAACGCTCGATTCACAAACAATAATCACTAAGCGCTCTTTCCGTCGAATGCGGCCGATATGACTTGATGTACACGTAGTGCAGGTTTCAATAAATTTCCACGAAACTCATTTCGTGATACAACTATCTTAATGATAACGATATTATCGTAAAAAACTCGATTGGTGGTTAGCAACAATTTCTCCGAGAAGAACGATCGATTGTCGTGACGTACTATTTATGCGATAACTGCTACTTTTACATTTATAGCATAGAATCGACGTAACTTTTCTTCGGAACGGATCGATCGCAGCTTCCCATATCGTGGGCGAATTTTCATCAAAGGTAAAGCTGACAGATGGTGCGCACGTGTGAAGAAACTTTGGCGAAGCGTGCGTCATACAGATCCGCGGTTCTCATTTCAAAAAATTTCACATTCGATTCGCTTCTCACCGTAAACATAATCTCAACTCTTCTAATGTTATATCTTTCTCGTCGCCCATGCGCCCACCACCTCGGGATTTCATTTCTTAATCTAACTTGGGAAACAGTTTTTGGCCGAGAGTAAAACAACTGCGCTCAGCTGCGTGTTGTTTTCGCTTCTCGGCTGAGAAATGCGCTTTCTAAGTTTCTTGGAGTAAAATTTCACTCAGAATATAGAACGACCACCGAGTCACTCAGACCAAGTGATTTTTTTTTTACTCGTATAGAGCGTACGTCTTTCTCGTCTTCTGACATTACCGAACAAGACGAGTGCAGCAAGAGATTGGGAGCTTTAAATTTCCAAAATCTGCAAGTGAAGACGAGAAGACGAGAAGCAAGAACACGCATGTCCATAAAATGACACTTGCGATCGATTGAACACATTTAATAAAATATTCCGAAAACTTTTCTTTTGATTGAACAATCAGTAATAATCATAAAATTAATATAACATGCAACCTATCTTCTTTTTAGCCTATTTTTTCTCACGATTTCATTACGTTAATTTTACAAATGCGCTCAATCGATCGCAAGTATAATCTTATGAATTCAGTCTCTTACTTCAATATATTTTGCAAAATTTTTTGGCATACTTTTTCTCGTTCCTGATTTCGTCATCAATCGAGACGACTGCGGCGAGGAAATAGGAGAGCGTTAAAGAAAATTGTCAGACGTTCCGATTCGTCAAGAAATGCGAGGCGACGATCGAAGAGGGAGAAAGAAAGAGCCCCAGTTTCTAAAGACATCCCCGCGACAACAATGGTAAGCCCGTCGACAACTACCTGTAAGCAGCAAGGGCAACAGCAACTGTCACATCTGAAGGGTCGACTCATGCGAAGGACTTCCCGTCCGTTCAAATCGACCACGGAGAAGTCGCAGGGACGGGCTGAGCCCAGGCACAGTCGCGAGCAGACGTCCGATTCCTCGGCCGCGTAAAACACCGGCTTTCCCGTCACGTCCATAATAGCGTATCGGTTTTTGGTTTCAAATCCAGTGAAAACTGAGAGCAGAGCAAAGCAGAGACGTTGTGATTAAAAACGAGTAAAATGAATTTCAGGATTGAGAAGTAACGCATTACTTGTAATAATTGCCTTTCTTTAATGTTATCAGTTACTTTTTTCAGTACTTTTATCAGACCTGACCTGTTATTCTTCGTCACGATAACGGGAAAATAATTATTTTTAATGTTATGATAATGAATGTTATTTTTTAATTATTTTTAATGTTACGACAATAAATGTAATTCTTATCTTATCATCTTCTTCTTATCATCAATACTTTGTACATGTAGATACATCATGATGGAATAGATATAGTGACAAAATGAAAAAAGGTTTCAGGACTTTGCGAGAAAAGTAACAGGAATTGTAACAAGTCGTTACTTTTTATATATGACGATAACGCATTATTTTATTTCATTTCTAAAAGCCATTATATATTTAAAAATAGATGAGTTATTTTTTTAATAACGGCTTAATGAGATGACGTTAATTTTTCTCCATTAGTTATGATGATGGTAACGCGATTTTATTTTTAGTGTAACGGTAATAAATATAATCGTTACATATCTTTTTATTACTTCATATATATAGAATATTTACCTATATAAGTTAGGTGATAGAAAAAAAAGACTTTATAACTTTATGAAAAAGTAAAGGAAATCGTAACGACTCATTAATTCTTGAATAACGATAATGGATTATTGTAATTATTATTACTTCAAAATAAATATTATATATATTTCAAAATATGGTCGACGGTTATTTTTCTTAGTGACGACGTTGTATTTCTTCATCAGCAACAATAATGGGAATGCAGTTATATTTTGTATGCAACAGTAACACATACATAATCGTTATTTATCGTTACTCTGCACATGCGGAATACATCTACATGGATAGTAGCGAGTTGGAAGGAAAAAGTAAAAGCTTTACAAACTTGGTGGAAAAAGTAACAGGAATCGTAAACGACTCGTTACTTCTTGAGCAACGATAATGCGCTGTCTAACGAATTGTTTTAATCATCAATATATCGAAATGAATATCGGAGGAAATGAGGGAAAAAATAACAGTAACAAGTAATTTTTCGAATCTTTCCCGACGCATAATAATAATGAAATTACATTCTCCGGTAAACATTTAGCTTGTTCTTTTTAGCTGCACTGCTGAACTGGTGCAATAAGTTGAAATGAGAAAACATATACTTGTCTCACTTCAACTTATTGCACCAGTTCAGCAGTGCAGCTAAAAAGAACAGGCTAATTGTATTGTTGCGCACAACAAGCGCATTCGTTATATCGAGTTGTAATAACTTCGCCGCATAGCACACATTGCGTTAAACAAGAGAACGGGCTATTGTATAGCATAAATATAAGATTATATCATTATCGTACGAAGCAAACACGATGTTTTTCAGAGAGAAAGAGAAAGAGAGAAAGATAGAGAGAGAAGAATTGTAAATCACTCTTGTGCGCTACTACTACTACTACTACTACTGCTATCACCATCACCATCACATACGTACTAATGTGAGCGTAAAAAGAAGAGTGTTTTATTTTTGTCCTGGTACTTCAGAGCCCGAGACAAAGCTCACCTTCCAGCAGCTCGACTTTCTGGTTCACGAAAAGATAATCAAGGCCCATAAGGTATTCCAAGCCTGACGGATATATCGTATTCGGCGGAGACCAACCACCTGAAACACCGGAGAGCGGAGCTCGATAAGCGTCGTTAATAACAGATATCGTCGACAAACTCATCGCAGACATCCGTTTTCTCTGAATAAATCTGTAAATATGGATCGTGAGGGAAACGCGCTGTTTTTCCTCCGACGAGCAACAATCGACTAATGAGGGAAAGCCGTCCAACTTTTATCTTGTTAGAAGTATCACGTATCTTACGTTTGCATATCGTTCGCATCGCAACTGCATTGATAAAAGGATTCACGGAGATATCGTATCAAGTGTCATATCTAATGATCTATTGATATCTCCGGTAACAAGAATTTTCCAACGCGTCACATACTCGTTTTCGCCGAAGAAATAATTTTATGAAATTTTTATATAATTAATATTTTGAAATAATTTTTAATTATATCCATTATTACAAAGAATTGTCGTGAATTTATGTTGTAAAGTTAAGTGAATTTATCATAAATTTATATGGTGGACATGCATTGTTTTGAAAAATCAAAATTACGAAATTTGAAGAGAGAGAATTTTTTTGAAAAGTCGCAATTCTGAAATAGAGATATCGAGGTATGCCTAAATACAAATGTTTCAAAATATTGGAAGCACACAGTATTAATCTACATTTTATAATATGAAAATGTTTATAACTCAAATCAGTACAGCAGTATACCGGAAATAATTTTTCTAAAATAATAACAATAATAATAATAACAATAATTTCTTGACACTATTTTGTCTTAATGACTTCGATATTGTGAATTTTCAGAGCAATCATATATTTTCAAAATTTCAGGAAAGTTATATCTCGAAAGATTGTCTTAATAACTAATTTCGAGAATATGACCTTTCCATAAATCGTCCCACTTTACAAATGTCGTTATAGTTTTCTTTGGAACAATGCATATTCACTTGAAATATCATACATCATTTTCACGTATCTTCGTTTGTATCGATGTAACGTTGTTTTTATCGCAAAATTTCGAAACAACATATAAACAGTAACAGGAAACTCCATGTACACGGAAAAAATTAGTCTTAAATCAAGAATATATATTCTCATGTATAAACGAGAATATCTATTCTTGATTTAATATTTTTTCTATGTATGAGCACAATTTTTATACAATTATCACGTCGAATCAATGTCACATTATACATATACAGAGTGTTACATAACATATTGTACAAACTTATAAAGTAAAAAATTGTGTAAAACGGTTACTCAAATTTTTATGTTATTTAATAAGGTGAATATGTTAATTTAATATATTTGTGTATTTTTTTATATATTTCCTAAAAAGTAACAACATCTTTAAATGGACC
>NW_014554664.1:32677-69453 GCF_001313825.1 Dinoponera quadriceps | reverse complement strand
AAAAAGTAACAACATCTTTAAATGGACCGTTTATAAGGCAAAATTCTTTACTGTGTAAGGAATTCATGTCTCTGATATAAATTAAAGTAAAAAAATGTCCTATAAACATGGGTCCAATTCAAAACGGTTATCCACCTACAAGTGTTCAAGGTTTATAAATGAAAGCACAATTTTTCGGAACGTTTAATTTCGGAACAACTAAAAATGAAAAATAAGAGGAAAACACAACGATTAAAAATGTAGTACACTAGAGGCAAGTTAATACTCGTATTGAATTAATACAGTATATTAATGAAGCGTGTAAACAAATAAAGAACAATCATGACGTTCTTCGTGCTGCTATTCAATCCATTTTAGATCGCACCGTACTGTGTATTAAACTTTGAACGAAGAACATCGATTTGAACAATTTATGTAATCTTTATATTTCCTTATATTTTATATTTTCAATCAAAAATGTTTCAAAAAATGTTACTTATTTATACTTATTTACTTATAAACTTCAAACACTTGCAGATCAATAACCATCTCGAGTTGGACTAATGTTTGTAAAACATTTTCTGCTTCAATTTACACCCGAAACATGCTCCTTGAGTTTTTTTAGTACAGCGTGTCATGTAACACCCTGCAATATCGAGTCGATTATATCACATGAAATCACACTTGTGTGTGCGCGCGCGCGCACGTTTAGGGAAACATGCCTGCACCTCTGTTCCTCTTCGGTGAGAAACCTTGTGTAGCCTCTCTTCTTCGACCTGTATCGCGTCAGCAACGCGTTTCTGAAACCCCTCAGGCGTCTACGGAGCAGTTCCAGCTTGTTTTTCCACGACGTCTCGAAGTACTCGGCCTCCACCAAATCGCACTTCGGCATTCCCATCTTTTCCAAGCTCGCATCGAGCCACGACGTTCCGTGACAACCCCGAAAACACGCGAGTCCGCGAGTTTCTTTCGACAATTATTCAAATCGCGCCCTGTAGGTTTCCCTCCCTTGCGCCTTTAAACGCGAGATCAAGAGAGAAAGGACAGTGAGAGAGAAACACTCGAATGTGTCGCGTTCCTACCGTCTCCCGATTTTCTTTCTTCCCGCCTCGATTTCGCTGATATCACCGAATCGGAAATCACTTATCGAAACTAATTATCACAGTAAGTGATTCGAATCGAAGCCTCGTTAATTTCACTCTCTCATGCGTTATTATATCCGTCAAAGACGGCCGGCGACATCGCGATCGTTGGCATCGCCTAACGAGTAGCCCCTGCCGGTCTTCCCTCGAGAGATGTCTTTGTCGCTGGGCCCGCGAGAACGCATAATTAGCCGCAGATTATTTCACAGCGTCGCACTCTCGCCATCGGCATCTCGGCACTGTCGATAAAATAAAACCGCTGTATTTTTCCGCGTAATTCCTTTTTCCCACTTATCGTGTGGCCGATAAGCGCGGAAAACAGCGTATATCGCTGAAACGAGGTCGGTCGCGGAGACGTCGACCCTCCGCTCGCCAAGAAACGAGCCCTGGAAACGTGACGTCTTGTCCAAACTCGTGAAAAACTCGACGCTGCTCCGACGAGCGCAAAAGAAAAAAATTTCCTTAAATCTACCTGACAATGGGACAAACCAAGTACGTTTTGGTTGAAGGAAACAGAATTTTTCGTTCCGACGAACCAAATTCGACTCTTATAACCAGAAATTCCATTTCTTTCAACCAAAATGCGTTTAATTTCTCCATTGTCAAGTAGATTCAGCAAAAATTTTCCGTGAGCGCATAATTTCAATCGTTCGCCTAGTTTTTCATATTGCGATTTCCTTGAGAAAATAAATCTACCGATCTATTTTCAAAGCTTTAATCGTTCGCCATGAGCGATGCGGATTTCGATAGAGTAACGACAACTAATTAGTTGTCTATTTTTTCACGATATAATTTTCTGCACGGGAAAAAGTTTGGTTGAATTTGCCTGACAGTGAGCACACCAAACGCGTTTTCGTTAAAGGAAACGGAGTTTCTGTGCAGAAAAAAGTCTGAAATCGGCGACTGAACTAGAACCAGGTGAAAACTCGGTGACAGAGAAATTATGTCTTTGTTAGCACGACTGAGAACATCAGTATGAATATTTACATGGAAAAAAGATTTGGTTGAACTTCTGGTTACAAGAACAGAATTTGACTCACAAGAACCAGAAATTCTGTTTCCTTCAACCAAAATGCGTTTGGTTTGTTAATTCAACCTGTCTTCTCCGTGCAGCTGTATTAAAATTCAATTGAAACAATTGGGAGCGATCCCAAAAATATTGGCAGCAATATACATATAAAGTTATTATCACTGACACTATAGTAACATTTTAGTCAATGTTACTAGACATTTACTAAAAAGATAGTTCTGACTATAATTATTTCATTATGGTGTTTATAGTTAAAAATACGAAATATTTTTCTCTCAATGCTTAACTAAAACGCTTTTGGTTTATTAATTGTCAGGTACATTCAACTAAACTTATTTTCCCGCATAAGGAAATCAACCGACCATCTCGTTCGGTTCGAAGGCGTATTCGCGGATATTGAGGATTCCGACGGAGCGGCGACGATCAACTGGTCGTTTATTTTTTTCTCAAATCGTAATTTCTCGAGGGAGTAAATTCACCAATTACCTTATTCGGTTTAAAGCCAGAAGTGGTGCGAATTTCGACAGAGCGACGACGATCGACTATTTGTCTATTCTTTTATAATTTTCCGGCAAAGTAAATTCACCAATTATTTTCTTCGAAGGCGACCTATGAACGATGCAAATGGAACTCTGATAAATTATCAATTATTGATTTTTACATATATTACATTATTTCCGAAGAAATAAATTCACCGATTTTACCTTGTTCGGTTCAGTAACCAGAAGCGGCGTGAATTTCGACGGAACGACGACAATTTTTTAGTCACTTGTTTATTTTTTCATATTATAATTCCTGAGGAAGTAAATTCACCAATTACATTATCCAGCTTGAGGGAACCATAAGTGAGTAAGTTTTGACGGAGCGACGATGATCCACTAAATGCCTATTTTTTCATATTATAATTTTCCGATAAAGTAAATTCATTAATTACTTTGTCCGGTTCGAAAATATTATAAGCGGTGCGAATTCCAACGGAACTACGACAAATTATCCATTACTTATTTTTACATATTACAGTTTCCGAGGAAATAAATTCACCGATTTTACCTTATTCGATTTAAAGTCACCAGAAGCGGCGTGTGAATTTGGACAGAGCAACGATAATTATCTTAACCACCTGTTTATTTTTTCACATTGTAATTTCCCGAGGAAGTAAATTCGTCTAATATGTTGCTTAGCTCAAAGATGACCAAGGTGCGAATTTCAATGGGACGACGGCGATTAATCAGTTGTCTATTTCTCTATGCCATCATTTCTCGAGAGAGTAAATCCACCGACAATTTTATTCGATTTAAAGGCGCCACGAACGACGAACGAATGTCGATGTCGATCGCGCCTGATCGTCCTTCGAACTTCACGACTCCTCGAGAAGGCTAATTCGCCAGCAGGAAATTCGCAACGAGTCTCCAAGACTCCATAGTTCCACTCGATATTCCAAGACTGCGTAAACACACCGTTAAGACTCAACGAACTGAGCCGTTATCGCCGACGACTGTTTGCGATCGGGACCGATCTCGGTTTCCAGATACGCGCAGGTGAGAAGTATAGAACACACTGGCAAAGTGGAATGTGTTCGCGTCGCTCCGCCTCGCTTATCAGTATCCGTAAACCAAACATGTGGAAATAATATATATCTGTGTCTGACATTCGTAGTTGTCAGTTCGAATTCACCGTTATCAGCGTATCGTTGGCCTCTTTCTTCTTCTCGCCTGTATAAATAAGCCTCGGCCATATAAACGTATAAACCCCGGATTTGCAGACGTGTTTCCTTATTTCCGAAATATTAATTTTCTGATTAATTCATTTAATTTAACGTCCGAATCAATTGATTTAATTTAATTTCCTAACTTCTTGGTATATGTCACACACATACACGCTCACATAACACGTATTATCATTGCCATTTTCTTATGCAACTCGTCGTCCCGAATTCGTCTCCAAAAGTCAAGATATCATTACTGGTTCACTTATTCGCTCGCTCGCTGTTTAATAATACAACAAAGCTAAAATATGTCCTATCGTATTTATATCCACCTATGAAAGATAATATTTATTCTCTAGATAACTTTAGGAATTTCCAGATTTTACATAATTCTACGTCGCAATTTTCAAGCGGAATCCACGAGGGAGACGATGGCGACTCTTCGGCGCAAATCCGCGGTTTAGAAAAGAAGAATGTCGATCGGAATCGAAAGGCACATAAAAAAAGAACGGATCGGTTAATTCAGCAGATCTATAGCTTGCCGGGCAAAATTGAAAGCTATAGCTAAGCAGATTTGCACGCGCGGTAAGGGAATGTGGAAGCGATTTTCAACCAGCTCATAAAACAAATCCGTTTTGACAAATATTATTGCGGCATATATTATGACTGTGACGTGTTTACTGTTTAATTATGTATTTTTGGTGTCAAGTATTTATTATTTATACATATATTGTAAGCATATATTATTTATTTATCATCTTCACCCAATGAAAAATTTAGTACGAATATCGCAGCTTTAATTGACAAGATTGACCATGACTTGATATTTAACCTTTCCTGAGCGTGCTTATTTGTATAACTTGTTAATCTGTTTAACCCTTATCGGACGCTAGCTTTTTATGCGCGATTCTCACTAGGTTGTAGCTGGTTTCGGTAAATATGCGAAAAATTTTCAGTATTATAAGAATAACATTTTTGTTAGAAATTATTTATTTTTTGAAGGAGTATTACAAATATATGAGTTTCAAATAATTATTTATAAGTTTTTAATGTATGATATTTTTTGAAACAATATCCAACATGAAGGAATGATTTTCTGTTGCACGTTTCACAGAAGTATACTGTTTTTCTTACTCCAGGCAACTTACGATTAGAACATATTAAACAGTCATTATGTTTTCCTTTAGCATCAAGTTGGAGGATATGTAGTTTTCCATCTAATCTCTCCTCATTGTCTGTTGTTGATGGCGTTCCATATCGGAAATTTATAAAATTTTCTTTATTCATTTTTGGGCTCAATATATTAAAAAATTGAATACAAAAGGCAGTGATATATCGCTGGAAATGTCAATTGCTCCGTTGCTTATGCTTAAATAACAAGGCAATCGTATCCGCATTTGACAGAGAGCGAGTTTTGACAGGTTCCGACTTGTCATCTCCTACGTGACGTACGATCGCAGCGACGAAGTATTGTTGTCACGTGAGAGGTGACTTACGACCGATAAAGGTTAACTTGGCATATTAGGTGAAATCTAGTAACTTCTCTGATACGCTTTTACTTAAATATCTACAAATATGTTTATCCAGTGTACAAATATTTAAGTATACAAAAAGTAAATGTAAAAAATTTGTCGTACAAACATTATTTTTAAAACAGATAATTTTTAAGATATAAGAGAAGGTAATATATTGATTCTACGTAGAAAAAAGTAAAAGACTGTACATGTTTTAATAAAACAATTCCATGTCAAATTATATGTGCAAAATAACACAAGATTTGACAATTATAAGATCTTTACTTTTCACTTTGCCCAATTTCACTCAAGAGTGTCTCAAACTAAAGTTAAACTTGCCAAATAAATTTATATTTATTAGTTTTACCAACTTAAGCGCATTTACGCACAGTTACAATAGGCGATAAGGAAATATTTTTATGTAATTTTACAGAGAAACGATTCAAGAGTTGTGTCAATAATGTGTACTAATCAGTGTTATCCAAGATTGATATACAAGATAAGATAGATAATTTCCTTTCACTAAATACTGATTTCTATTTTTTTCACTGTAATTTCTATTATTTTTACTTTAACTGACTTGTATTAAGTTATATAATAAATAATTGCGGTTTTTCAATATAAAATAGGACGACTCAATCTTTATGTTGTTATTATTTTATGAAGCAATGTGTGTGAAATTTCATAAAAAGTTTTATAAAAGTTTTATAAAATTATAATAGCATAAAAATGCAGTTGTTATACGAGGGAGAATCAATAATTATCCGTACTTATGTTATAAATTTGTGTAGGTTAATAGTATATTTTTTACCGAAGGAATAAAGAAACGATACGTTCGACTAAGTGCATTGAAGATCAAATTATATTGAAAAATAAAATGTTCATAAATTTTCTACTGTTTCTACAATAAATTGTATAAATAGAGCGCAGATAATTATTGACTTACCCTCGTAATTTTGTCTGAAAAACTAGAAACTTCTTATTATGCAACTTTATATTATAATAATACAACAACTAATTATCAACTATAATGAAATTTGTTAACTTATCAAATCTCCTCATATGCACAACAACAAAAGGAATAATTATCTCAAATCTTTTGTTTTCTTCAGTAACAAATATACTTCTAAATGTTTTAAACATAATATAATTGAAGTATTTTTCTCAATGTATTATTGGACAATATCTTTCCAAATTCAATTTTGCAAATATTCCACTGAGATAATTCGCCATATCGCTACTTTTTTGCCAAAGTATTATTCGGAATAGTTACGCAATTATCAACATTTTATAAAAAGTCAATGTTTCCACATGTATTTTTTTACATACCAACATGATCGCAGTATCATGAATTTCACGTAAGATTTCGTTATATAATTTCATCAATGTTTTTTTATTGGGGTCACCGTCTCAAAAAAAAAAAAACATTCGCTCTAACCGAAACTCAAAACATTCACTTATATGGGTCAAGAATCCATTCTGAGTTTGAACGAAACACTCGCTCCTGCAATTCCGAGTGCCAGTATTTTCGTTATCGCTCCGAGTGAAAATTTACGCTCACTTCAAGTGAGATTTCACTCCGAGAAATTTAACCAGTACATTACAGCTATAGATTCGCTGAGCTAGCGAAGTTTCTAGTAGCAACTCCTTTTCATTTTCCATACGGATGTAAAGACGCAGATCACCGCATCGGTGCGTCGCTCGTACAACGCGAGCGATTCGATGTCGAAGAGGATCCCGACAAAACGAATACAAAATATAGAAATGTTTAACATCCTTACGATAGTCGTTATCTAATGCTCTTAAACATCCTCGGATTGATTTACTTCCGTATGAAGACAAGGCCGGCCTTCACTCATCGGTGACGATGAGAGATCTTCATTGAAACGTTTCTTCGAAAAATAAAATAAATGATAAGACGTGAGCAAATGTGGAAGTTCGGAACGATAGCACGCCGTGTGAAAGATCGAAAAGTCCAACGTATGCGTACACGCGAACGACAACTACGCGTCACTGCGGCGATCATGTCGATGTGGTCTGCGTGTACCTCCTACACGTACATGACGTTTCCATCAACGAAGTCGATCATTATCTACTTACTTGCTCGCTCATAGCCCCTCGCTGGCGGCCCTGTCTTCATCAGGGGGACTGTGCGTTCGTGTGATGCGTGATTTGTCAGATTCGGACGCGACGACTCGGGAAACGACTTAAGGAAGATATTATTAGGATGAACACGCATTGTCCCGAAAGAAATGTATCGAAATGGAGGAAGTGGAACGATTTCATAAAAAGTCGTAATACCGAAACAAGCGGCGATTTAGCTGTCAAAAATAGTGAGCGAAGAGATTCATTCTGAAAAAAGTAAGAAACTAGTGAGTTGGCTTTAAAAAAAGTGAATAAATATTGGGTTCTTTTCCAGGTAATTTGTACGTTGAAAATTAAATTATTTATCTGTTATGCCGTTTCTCTAAAAGATTAAAGTCACTGACTTTGTAGTGGAAGCCAATGAAGAGCGAAATTAAAAGAATTCAGATTAAATATGTTACGTATTAAATATAATATTATATATAATATATAACATATTTACTTTTTAATCTCAATTATTTTATTTATATTGCACAGTTTTTTTATTCAGGAAAAGATTGCAAATTTAAGCAAATATGTATAATTTTCTTATTTAAAAGAAAATGTTTCCTTATTGTAAAACATGGTATAAGTAAATATGTTATTAGACTGACCGAATAAATATTTCATTATTTTTTATGTATTTTCCTCTCAGCACAACTACATCAGGAAAACTGCTCCACTTTTACATTTCGGTACTTTCCTTTTTCAAAACTACGCGTGTTCACCACTAGGTAAACCGACGAAGATCAGTTGATTTTCACTACTTGTCTAAACAGCAACAGACAAATATCCGTCAATTCTACGTTAAAACATTCTTCAATGATTTTGTATCAAGGCGACGATCACGGATATTTTAAATATTCCAGTACAAAAGAATTGAAGGACATTTCGATGGAAGAATATTTCGATGTAAGATCGACAGACTTTCATCCACCGTCGTCTTTCTAGTTAGTTCATTTCTAGATTTGTTTCTGTTACATCACGTATAACGTTGTTCCAAATTGAAAGTCAGCAAAGTATATCGAGGTTATTAGACTATGCATCCAGAATATGGCTTCAACTTCGATGAAACCGAGCAAACGGAGGAAGCGAAAACTTGACATTCTCTCATCTGGTCTTCCTTGAAACTTCATCGACTATTATTGTGCGTTATTGTGACTGCGGTTATCGTAGTGCACTTACTACTTGTTTGCATCTTCGGCGCTTCGATCTCTCATGACGAGTCACAATTACAGATTAATAACGCAACAACGACATTGGCCGATAGACGTTCTCGCGAGCGTATCGATCACGGATATCACGATTAAGTAATTACGCAATCGTGGAACAGGCGCGTGTTCCACTTCAATGCTTCGATTCGGAACAGATAGATAATTTGGACTAACAATATCGATGTCTCCGTTAACTGCGTGTAATAACTTTGATAATAGTAAAAGACAAGACTCAAGACATTTATGTTTACTTTTCGCGCAGAAACTTAATATGTAATACATATATATGTAAAATAAATAACATGTTGTTCTGTCTCAAAATTAATTAACAAAGAAGAGCGTCATATGCCAGTAAAATATGACGGAGATAATGATGGGAAATTTCTTCTACTTTCTACAATAATAATTAGATACAGTATGTATATATTGTATGTATCAGGTGTACAAATTAATTCAGTGCCTTTGCATTTAATGTCCTATAATTCTGATTCAAATTAAAATGTTTTCTCCTGTTCTTTGGTGATTGGAAAATGCCAGCCTTAAGCTTTAAGAAACAGTTGATGGCCTTGTCGATATAATCTCAGAAAGCAGTAGTTATCACGATGTTATTCGAAAAGAATTTTAAGAAATTTTAAGACACAATGGAACTATTGAATATATCATGTTCTACATGAAACGGCACCAACTGAGCGCTTGATTTTGCCGAATATTATAGATGACGTTATTAGTTAGAGTTGAAATTTTATTAATATTTGGCTTATGCATAAGGTTGGTATCTTGCTAACGTGCCTAGTCAATAATAATAGGAAGAAGCAGGAGACTTATCGATATTGATTACACACGTCTGATCCAATTATACATGTTCCTAAATGTGTTCACCGACAGCACAATGGAACAGGAACGTGAATCTGCCGACTCAGGTAAAATCAAAACATACTGCATTCTAAATAAATTACGTGGTAATCATGTTGTCACGTAGTCCTAATCATGTTGATTTATTTAGCATCCGTCACGAAAGGGAGGTCGATTGAAAAAGTCGAGAATGCTGAAAATATGACGATGAATCTTAGAGAAACTTCTTACAAATTCCAAAACAATATATAATTTTCGTGTCAAGTAAGTCAAGGATAAATATACGTCACGTCAAATAGAGATGCTCAAATCGTTAAAGGAACATCTAGATCAGCATTTTTACGAAATGATCAATTTGAAAGATTCCAAATTCGATGACATTACATTAGATATGGTAGAACAGAATAGCATATTATCTTATTCACATTTATATCGCACTAACGTTTATGTAAGACCTATATATATATATATATATATATATATATATATATATATATAAAATATAAACAGAACAGCGTGAATTTATATAATATCGTGTCAATGTTTATATAACATAACATTTCAAAGATTGCCTCTACATTATCGACATTTATCAAGTTCGTCAGCGGCGGTAGCATCCATTAATTCGCCATAAACAATCTGAAATTAAGTTCGCTTGGCCCAATTCGAGTCATTTCAACTGATCGTTTTTTGCTCACTTTCATACGCTAACAGTTGCGGACAGAGTTTCTAATCGGCCGCTCTCTTTCCAGTTCTGACTCTTACACGGAAATTAAAGTTTGATTAAATTCAAATTAAACCCACTGCTGTATGGATATTTAAGTCAAGAACAAAATTAAAATTAATAATTGTTTTATTCACGTTCGAAAAGATGTTATCAGCATTCTGATTGCGAGCGAACACGTCGTAATTGTTAAAATTGCGGACGGATCGTCCCTCGGTCGCCTCATTCGCGTTACTGAATCAGTTGTATTTCGAGAGGAGCAAGCCGCGAGATACACTGAATTATACGGACGTATTATAGGTACGCATAGGTACGTATCGCTCTTCACTTTCCACGGCGCTTTGTGTAAACGTCGAAGAAACAGTGGCTGCGTAGAAAACGATATTACGAACCAAAGCATGCATAGAATACCGTTAAACGGCTGTAGTTCGACAGCTGGCGATGAGACTGTCATAATATATGGCGCCGTACTTCGATCGCGTCACGGTAGAAGTGTTGAAAATATCGCGTGAAGCGTTTATATTGAAACTATAATCGCAAAAATGCGATGATTAAGGGAAATGTATGCATTTCAGAAAGGCTAAGAGCAGTACGGGAAGAGGTTATTAATAAAAAAATCTGGATATAGAGAGAATTTTTCGCACGATTAATATATAAATTAAAAACTCTTGATTAATAATAACTTTTAATAATAAAATAAATCTATTAAATATTAATTTTCTTAAAAAAAAAAAAAGATTGTCAGTCTCGATAAGAGAATAATGTTATAAAGTAAGTACGCCGATATTGTCTGGACATGTGTTTTGCGTAGTAAATTTTTCCCTACAATAGGCTTCAGAACGCTTCAGAACACTTCAGAACGCTTTTGTCTGATGATCAATAGGAAAAAGTAATCCTCCAAAAATTACTAAACAACCAACTCTCCTATTGAGTACGGATACGTTGTGGGACTTGTCGAAAAAAATGCTGCACCCTTTCAACCACCGATTGCACCTTCGCTGTACGCGAGATTGTTCTCCGTCATATTTCCCGTTTTTATTAGCCAGACAAACTGACAGGTGATGAAAATAGCAATGAAATTCAACCAGAAGTTTTCAATGAAGCACAGAAAAAGTGTTCTTGGGGGGGCGATAACGAGGGCACTCGCGGAAGCGACAACTGATGTTGCAACTTCATCGGTCAGCGCTAATAAGCAATAAATAGTTAACCTTTATATCTCTGAGTGCGTTCACGGGCCGGCGGTCTAAATGGAACTCAAAGGTCGCGGTGGTGCAGGAGAATTACCGAGAGAGTCGACTGAATTATCGCCGTTCTTGTCCGGGGATTC
Organism: Dinoponera quadriceps; assembly: GCF_001313825.1. Taxonomy (NCBI): domain Eukaryota; kingdom Metazoa; phylum Arthropoda; class Insecta; order Hymenoptera; family Formicidae; genus Dinoponera; species Dinoponera quadriceps. Next base: position 57,842 of record NW_014554664.1, on the reverse strand, counting down.
GCAAAGGGCACAAAGAAGCCGGATAATTAGGCCAAATTAACAGTCGCCCAGTCGTCGCCATAATTGACCCTAAATATTAGCGTGTTAAGTGAATTTTCATTCTCCCGCCGGAGAATGAAAGATTAGATAAAGAGTGTAATCTAATCTAGCCGAACACACAACAGTACCGTGAGATACGCGTTTATGTTTACGATTTCGTCTCGTACGGTCTCCTTTGTGTTTATTTCATGAGATTAACAAATTTATGTATATGTTATGTATATACTTTATGTATGTAAAGTCGGCGGCAAAAAGAATGTGACGTTTTCCACAGTAAGAAAAAATACTTGGTATTTGTAACTGTAATCGTATAAGTGGAATTATAATCATAAAAACTATTATAATATCAGTGATAATAATATTACACGCATATTGTTATTACTATTTTGTAGGTTAAAACCAGAAGAAAATATAATTTTAGAAGAGGTGAAAATCGCCTGACCGTTCTGGCGATTTCCGTCCGATTTCCAAGACATATCAAAAAGAAACGAGCCGCAACTTTTTTGTCACTGATTCACGTTATTAATTAGAATTACTTGTGCACTTTAAATTTTGCATATAAAACATTGAGAGTATCGTAGGAAATCCTATATTAAACAAAAAGTCTCGGTCTCGGATCGAGTCTCAGGATTAAATTTTGTTGCACAAACTGCAATTAGGTCAAATTGAATAAAAATCAAGTCAAATCGACAATATGACGCAGGAATTTGAGCTGTAAAATTTGATAAAAAATTCAATCACAGTAAAAAGATAATAAAATGTATGCTTTTTTACTATCTTGCTCTTTCAACTACCAAGATAAGGTAGATACATAATATGATTAATTTTACACATTTCTATTTCGAAAGATAAATAAATCAGGCGATAAGTACGAGTACCAGTAATATATTAAGTCAACTTTATGACCTCAGTCTTACTGAACTAAATTGTTTGTTTTACAAAAATAAAAGATTTGAAGAACATGAGAATTTTGTTGAAAAAAATTAGAACAGTTAATTCGCTACACAGTTAATTCGCTACACAGTTTTGAAATTGGGTTCATTCAACTTGATTCGAGTTGTCCGAATGGATCTTTTTTTGGAATGTAATAATACTGTACATACATTGGTTTGCGCTCGAGAGGCAACACCCGTCCCAGGGCGTTGAATAAATTATACGTTTAATGCTCTTTACATTTTATATTTAATATAGATTATAATTAAAACAATATATAATTATATGTTATGATAATTATAACAAAATCATTAAATGGATTATATATTTAATGTAATTATATTCTTAATATAATTGTATGCGTATAATGCTTTAAAATATACTTTACGTTTTTATATTTTACATTTAACACTTCATTACATATTTATTATATATTTTTTATATTATATTTTATATCCTTGTATTATTGTAATATTCTTTGATATTTTTACTTCATTATACTTAATAATGATAAATAAATGTTACGACATATATATATATGACACTTGATGTACGTGCGCGCTTATAGCTGCGAGAACACTTGAATTAGCCGCTCTCTGCCGAATCTCGACTCTTGCTCGAGCTTGCGCTCGTGCGAATGTCAAATGAAAATTAATAAATTACTTCATTGACATTCCGAGAATCCTGTTAGCTGCGTTCTAGCTACGGGCGGATACGTCGCATCTGCTGTCAGGATCGTAGACAGCATTTCCTTTAGCCGTTCCGAAACGGACAGGCAGTCTCGGCTCTCTCTCTCTCTGTGCCGAGCACAGAATACAGAATAGACGCGTTCTACAATAGATTTCCCTTTACCTTGCGGCGTTACGGCTGCGTTTGGATGAGGCTGCGACACCGGGAACATACCGGGCGGCGGCGCGGTCGCGATCGGCTGCTGTGCATCGGGATGTCCCTTACCCGATGGCGGATATATCGCGGCGTACGGATTGCTCATTCTTCCTCTGGTTTACCTGGCGCTCGTTCACCTTCGAATAAAGCGGCAGTTGGGTCGGTCGGTTCCAATGGGCGCGACACTAGACAGACAAGAACGGCTCGGTTATGGGTTTCCGGCGATATTTCTCAGGCATTCGGGAAAATTACGGCCGAATCCTGGCTCTGATTTTCAATCGATGTTAGAATCTAAAAGTGACTCTCATCGAACTCCGATCGGCTTGATATCGACGATTTAAAATCGCTATCCGTCAAGTACCATGTGCCATATATTTTGTTAAGATCAATAGAAATTAATTTATTATTGTTTAAATGGCTAAAATTATTGCTGGTGATTCTGCCGGTTTATTCATCGATTAGGTGAATCTATGTTTGGTGAAAGTCATCCTAAAGGTGGTATTCATAGTCAGATATTATGTAATAAGATCATCTCAAGTTCATTTTCAGATGCTATACGACTGGTTTCACTGACTATGGAGCATCTGAAAGCGAACTTGAGATGATCTTAAATATGAGATCTGACTATGAATACCGGTTATAGTCAGTGTATACTTATGTTTAAAATCGGACTATGGGTAGCACTGATAGTCCGATTTTATACTTAAGATTATCTTAAGTTCATCTTCAGATGCCGTAGTTTCATCGGTTGTATGACATCATATAGGTTAAACTTATGGAATCTTTCTATAAAATCTAAAATATAAAAGTTAAATATATAGCGCTTAACGCGTTAAGCGCTGCATAGTCCATCGGTGGCTTGCGTTGGACTTTCCGGTCAGGGCTGCTTAGCGCATATATTTTACGTTATCTCTTCCCTTCATAATAAATAATTATTTTTGTAATCTTATAAGTATAAATATTACAAGATACATCTCATAAAAATATATAATAGAAATATATAATAAATGCGGTAATCGAGGATTTTCGGTGGTCTACTCGGTGCGAATGGAAAGTCACGTGAAATTGGCGCGGCATTCAATATGTCAAATACAAAATCTTAAAATTATGGAAAATATCATACTTGACCATGAATACTGACCACAGCCGGATTTTAATATTTAAGTTCATCATAAAATACTGTAAAGCCTGGTTCATTGACTACACAGCATCTTAAGATGAAATTGAAACATTTTAAATATAAGATCTGACTGTAAGTACAGTCCATAGTCCATAGTCCAGCATTATATTTAAAATCGTCTCAAGTTTACCTTAAGTTAAATGCAATAGGATTGCCATTTTATTGACTACATTGCACTTCAAGACAAACTTAAAACAATCTTAAATACAAGATCGGACTGTGCGAATACCGTCTTGAAAGTTCGAAATTCAAATCCAAACAATCCGACGCCTTTCCTACCGACGGAGAGGACCCGACAGACTTGGTATCAGTAGTTCTCGAACGGGTCGACCGATGACAGAAGCTGCTGCTGGCTCGCTACGATACCCGCGCGCGCTACACGTATATATGCGCGATGCTGTGTGTTTACGCGGTTGAAATTGTCGTTGGGTCATCGTCCCCGCGAACGCGGCGCATATCGCGAGCGAGCGCGGTAAAGTTCGCCCCGTAAGTTCATTGTAACGTATATAACAACACGTGAGAAACAAGAAGACCTCGCTCGCGCCGATAAAGCTCTCTTTCCTCGCTGATAACCATCCTTTGTTTCGATGTCCGCCTGATCGATAGCACGACGCTCTACTGACGGCTTTACCGCGAACGGAACATCCGAATGACGCGCGGAAACTTCCGCGGATACGTGGACTGCTCGCCAGGGAAAAACAAAAATTCCGAATCCCGAGTCCGTGGATATTCGACTGTACACTGATACCGAAAGAATGATCAATCTTGTTAAGATTATAGTCAACGCTAAAATTATAGTCATTTTAACTATATCTTCTTGTTGTCCTAACAAAAAAGTAGCGCGATATGTGCACATAAAATTATACAGCGTTTAAAATTAATAGTATTAATTTTATAGTGGTATTTATTACAAACATAGTTTTCTTGGCTTTATAGTTATTTTGCTGTACACAATTACAGTCACAAAACCAAGTATTTTTTGCAATATGTATCTACATACATTCTAGGATCTATAAATTTGTCATATCGAATTCCAAATTCTAAGATCTATCTTCTTTCCAAATTTTGAATCTGCGATTTCTAAACAATATAGATGCTAAATGTTTGATTGTAAATTCTGTATTCTAAAATGTGCAATTCCGAGTCTGTGATATTCAATTTATACACGGAAAGAAAGAAAAAATATATTAATCTTACTAAAATTTAAATCACTTTTCAATGTCAATCATGTTGTTTGCTATTTTAACAAAAAAGTAGTAGTAGCAATATGCATACAAAATTGATATCAGTGCTGCTATAGTAGTGCTTGCTAGAAAAAATGTTTTTTTTTTGTTATAATTATAATTGTTTCATTATATAAAAAATTTTCTGACTGTGTAATTACAGTTACAAGAACCAAACATTTGTTCAATATATATCTTGAAAACATTCTACTTTCTATAGATTAAATTTCTCTCTCTTTCATATGGAAGAAAAAAAACTCCCAAATTTACATTCTCTCTTCAGAATTCGCAAATTTGTTTTAAACTTTCCGGGGATTTTCTAAACGTTTATATATTAAATTCTACGTTCTAAACTGGGAATTCGACGGAAACGGGCAGAATGGGCAGCCTCGCTCGCTGAATTTGATGAATACACGACACACACGTTGTTGCATTTCGATGCTCTCGCGGTGAGCAAAAATAAAAGTTAAAATCGTCAATCTGCCTGACGTTATACATTCGCGGCTGGGGGAATCCGGTTTGCGAAAATATCTCCGCGGCTTTTCTATTCGAGACGCGATTCGCACGCCCGGTTGCAGCCCGGTTATAACGGAATTCCATTGCATCTCGCGCCCGAATCGCCGGAGCAAGACGAAATCGCCGCCGCTTACGTCACTACTGGACGCCCCACGTGGCCGGCCGGCTGCTGACTGGCTGATGGCTGGCTCTCTCGTATTATCGGATCGTACTACTTTTTAACAGCCTCGAATAAGCTGTTTTATGAAGCCCAATTGACGGTTTCCTCGTCCGTTTCGTACGTACGTATGTACGTAAATGCGCACATAAGTGCATGTGTGCGCGTGCGCGTACGTTTGACCCCGATGGATGTTTATCGGTGCGATTTTAGGCCGCGTACAAGATGGAACGGACATGTGAATCGCGATCAGAGCAAGAATTCCTATTGTCTGTCGTATCGAGCCGACGCTACGCACACATGGCATCTGACCTTCACTTCCGGGGAATTATTCCGACTCCAACTATCGGGGGGCGATACGAATAATCCTCGTCCTGACCAAACATGGCAGATGTTAAGATATCAAGTTACGTAGAATCTACGTTCCATATTCCAATATTCCGGGTCCTGAATTTCGAATTTGGCATTTGTCGATTTCCAAGAAATGCTCCTCTTTCGGCTTTCTCAAGTGCACATGGAGAAGTCTCGCTAAAATTATAGTCATTTCCGACCTCGATTAAATCTTCTTCCGCTTCTAATCCAAAAAATAACAGTAGCAATATGTATGTAAAGTTTGTTATCACTGACGCTACAGTAACACTTGCTAGAAAAATGATTCGTTTGACTATAATTATTTTACTTTTCTGATTATATCAGTTACAAATGCTAAAAATGTTTTTTTCAGTGTAGGTGTGAATTTCGAGGCAGACGTTGTATTATGTAACCCATTCACGCACCCGTTGACGCTTCGAAAGATAGTCGCTTCGATCGAAGCGTTTATTGGATGTTACGTAAACGAGATGCAAAACCCGGGGAGAAACGAGTTGAGATGCACTAACATCCGTTGGTTTCAGTCCGTTGGAACAGACTCGAAAGATCCTTACGCCCGCTGTTCAAATATCGCGAAGGTCCGTATAAATAGAAATATTACCCTGTTGAAAAGAAATCGGACGAGAAGAACTAAAGCATCTTAAGGTTATGAAAAGGTTAAGAAAGAATCTGGTGATCACGAAAATTTTGATGCGCGAACTACAATCGAGCCAAATTGAAGAGAAATAGTGTCAGGACAACAAACTATATGAACTATAAAATTTATATGAACTATAAAATTTAGCTAATAAAAGAAAAAAAAGCGTAGTTCCACATGTATGATGTAGTTGTTCTTTCAACTACTAGACGATTGATCCAACTGAATAAGTAATTCAACTTTTAGTTTCAAAATTAAGTAGATCGGATATAATAAGTTAGATATTAGATTTACTTCGCGATTGAAATTTATCGAACGAAATTTTAATCTTGTTTCATACAAACGTAAGAATTGAGGAATATGAAGATTTCGCTGAAAGAATCAGAGCAGTTGTGGTTCGCCAATGCTATCTTGAAATCGAGGTCATTGAACTCAATTCGAGTTGTTTCAACTAGATTTACAATGTAGCAAATTATACAATGATAAAAAAAACTCGAGTAAAAAAGCCTACTCTAAGAGTTATGCAAATTATCTTAAACTTAAGAAAAACGGAATCAGTTTTCAATAATCTGACGTAGAAATTTTAACTACGAATTTTATTAAACAACGGAACATTATCAAAATTGAGAGAGAGAGAGAGAGAGAGAGAGAGAGAGAGAGAGAGAGAGAGAAAGAGAAATATAGTTGTATATGTGATATAAATGTCCTTTTGACTATTAAAAGATTGTTCTAACTCCATAATAATAATATCAACAACTCGACTAATCTTTTCTATGATGTAATGAGCAGGAAATTATTATTAATAAACGGGAGAAATATATAAAAACACGCCAACCTGTGCGACCCGATAAGAAATACATAATCGCAAAGAAAAAAAAATTCCAGCGAGTATTACACAACTGTTTTAAATTGAAGAAAAAAACGGTCAGTTCTCAACAGCCTGACATAGAAATTCGGACTACGAAATTTAGTCAATAGTGGAAGATTGACAAAACTGAGTTAGAAAGAAAAAAAATATAGTCGTACATATAATGCAGAGTGCAGACAATAACTATATATAATTTAAATATTCCTTTTTGACTATCAAAAGTTTGATCTAACTGCGTAATAATATTAGGGGTACCCATAAGTCGTTTTTTTCAGATAATAATATTAGAGGTACCCATCGTCCTTTTTTTTCCAGATTGAATAAACATTGCCACCTTGTTCGTGATTTATCATTACATAACCTATATACTAATTAAATTTATTGATATTTAGTGTGTTTATTGTGAGATTTCGAAAAAACTAAATGTTAAATAAAATAAAACTTTGTATAAGTATCAAAAAGCGACATTACTTATGAATACCCCTGATAATAATAACAACAATAACAACAATAATAACAACTCGACTGATTTTTTATAACGCAGCGAGCAGGAACGAATTATTATTAATAAACGACAGCACAGTACAGGAAGGACACGCTGGCTGCTGTGCGACCCGATAAGAAATAATTCCGAAGGAATAAAAAAAATTCCAGCACGAGCATTGAGTCAGCGCGTTTGAGTCACCGATAACGTTCTCTCTCGTTTTTTTACTCTCATCTCTACGAATTCACCTTCGAGGAAACACAGACGACGGACCTCGGCGGCGGAGCCTGATATCTAATACGCGATACTCCTTCCTCGTTTTTACCTTTCGTAAGTCGGGCGTGTTCGCGAATTCCCATTTCCGCGGCGCGGTAGCGGCCGGCCGGAACGCCGCCGCCGTGATTGAGATTCTTATTACGTTCGTGGCGCACGCGACGGATTCCAATCGCAGATAAACACGCGCGTGGGATGACACTATCGAGTGGCGTCGGCAGCTAACGAACATCTCTCGAGGCCGAGCGGCGCGTAGTTTACGGGGTCACGTTCGTCACGATCGATGACGATGCCTCGGAAAAGTGATGCGGCTTCAAGAGGAAGCGCTCGGCCGGCGGTTTGTCTTAGAATGGGCATGCATCAGTCTCTCTGTCTCTTTCTTTCTTTCTTTCTTCCTCCGAGATCTCGAATCGAACGCTTTTTCAGATATGCAGGGAGCGGACAATAACTATTATCACATGAAATATCTTCGAAATATGAGAGAAATGGAATAAAAAAAGAATCTTACTCATTTTTGTATGGACTGAGAAAAATTTTTGGTATTTGTGACTATAATCGCATAAGTAACATAGTTGAGAACTATTTTTCTAGCAAATGTTATTATAGTGTCAGTGATAATAATCTTGCATATTATTTTTATTATTATTTAGGTTAAAACTACCCTCTCTCTCTCTCTCTCTCTCTCTCTCTCTCTTTCTCTCTCTGGTAGAAGTGTATGTAGTTTTTCTAGACATTCATTCGGTTACTGCCTAATATTAATGAATTCTTATAAGTTGTAAGAATATTATGTTGGAAATGAACAGGAACTTAATAGAGTTTTATTCAATGGCTGAAACAATTTTCCTAGTAAAAATATATGTACTTTGTGTAGACACCTGCCCAGTTATTGTCTGGTATTAATCAATTGAATAGTTTTTTATCCATTTATTGTCTCGTTTTTATTCAATAAATGGATTCAAATTTTGCGCATCTTTTGTGTGCAGTAACTGCAAGAAAAGCGTTACATCTTCATTGGGACTCCAAATAGTTTTCATCTTCAGTTACTAGACAGAAGTTAATATAACTGTCCAGTAACAAAATGCATGAAATTTCCATCAGGGTAGGAGAAGATATAGTTGAGTTCGAAGGTAACCGTAACTTTGGTGGAATTTCTCTTAAGCCGGCATTCATAGTCGGATTTTATATTTAAGACCGTCTTAAGTTCATCTTCAGATGTTTCGTAGCCAATGAAATGAGCTGTACAGCATCTGAAGATAAACTTAAGCCGATCTTAAATATAAGATCCGACTATGAATACCGGCCTTAGTGTGTGTGAGTTCTGGACTCTTTACGGCTAGTAACGGGACATAGCTGAAATAAAGGATTATTGTTAGAGGATTAAAATGTTGCGTAGATACAATCCTCTAAGTCGATGCTATTCAAATAACCTTTAAAATATTGAAAAAATGTACTAAATTACTTTTTTATTTTTCGATATTGAGAACATTTCCCCGCGTTGACGGTATTAACAGATAACATGAATTACTTTGAAATATCAATCTGAAGTACCTATCTCTTATTATTATTTCAATAATCCATCATTTATATATATATATATATATATATATATTGATCAGTATACATTGAGAAAAACATTTTTGACATTTGTAACTATTATCGTATGAAAGAATTACAGTCAAGAGAACCGTTTTTCTAGTAAGTGTTACTATGGTATCAATGATAATAATATTCGATGTATATTGCTACTATTATATATTTTTGGGATTAAAACCAGAAGAAGATATAGGTGAAACCGAAAATAACTATAATTTTAATAGGTTACATTTTTTTCCAGCGTGCGATTCATTATTAGCCGCAAGTAGCCCAAAACGGGGACAAGATTCTTTATTTAACGGAAATTGGTTCCAATTAACGGGCATTGATACTAATATGGTCATCACTTTGAGCACCTTCTACAAATGTACACTTTTTTCATCGTCATCTAGTCGTTCAAAATACGTATAATTTTATTTCTCGAAGATATTCACGGTGGTAATAGCTACTGCCTCACCCTGTATACTTGCGAGTCATATGACGAGGGCGAGAACGAAGGAGAGGGGGACACGTGTCTCATGCATCGGAGATAAAACCGTCCTCGTGTGTAAATGGCGCTTTATACCGAACACATAAAGAGCATTGTCTGCGACTGTTAGCCTTAACGAGAAATTATCGTTTCCCCGCGTCGTAGTGACATCCTTTTATTTTCCGATAAAATATTTGGACCTCGCAATTCACTGAACTCAGGGCACGTGAAAGGTTATCATTCCTATGACCAAAAAGGAGGTGCGAGGACCTGTTAGGTTAATTTTTCAGCTGCGGTACTTTAATTTTATAAGTCGGGAATTTTAGGACATCGTTTTATTTTCCTCTGTAGTACTCGAAGCTCGCGATTGGCTGAACTTGAAGTGTGTATGTAAAAGATCGCCCTTTCTGTAATGAAAAGTCACGAGAATAATTTAATCATTCAAGAAACTGCGTCAATTTACTTAATCGGGGATTTAGTAATTCCTGATAATTTGACCTTGTTAATTTTGTACTTCACATGAAGTTTCTTAGCTACAGTATTTTAAGTCGAAAATATCCTTTTACCCTCTTCTAAAATATTCGAAACTTGCAATACACTGAACTCTATATACTTGCATTTAGCAGATTACCTCTTCTATAACGAAAATTCGCGAGGAGTTGTTTATTTAGTTTTTCAGGAAGTTTTTTAACTGCGGTATTTTAGTCGCGAATTTTAGATATTTTAAAATTCTACGGTAATTTAAGATCCTTTCATATCCTTCTAAAACATCCAAACATTGTGAGTCACTGAGTTCTGAACCATTTGTATTTAATGGATTACGGCTTCGGTAATAAAATCGCAAAAACCTGTTAAGTTAGATTTTTAGGAAATTCGACTACGGTATTTTAAGTCGCGTGTTTTTGGACATCTTTTTATATTCTTCTGGATTATTTGAACTTCCCGATTCAATGAATTCTAAATGTATATTTAACCTTTTGCGAACGCGATATTTTAACATGCGAATGTGGTTTACTGTTTACTACTTCTACTAATGTAGAAGATAATGATGTCGAATATATGTTTCAATCATATCTCATACGAAAACAGATCGTGCTTCGACACGTGCTGTAAAACAAACGACTGGTGACGAACATATCGGACTATTTTCGACGCACGTCCGAAGGGGTGAAAAAGTTTAAATCATTTTGTAGGAAATATCCCGACACGTGTTCGCAAAGAGTTAAAAAATTATTCTTTTTATAAGAAAAATTTAGCGCGGAAACCAGTTAATTTAGTTTTCTCAGAAAGTTTTCCAATTACGGTGTTTTAAGTCGCGAGTAGAACATTCCTTTATTTTCCTCTAAAATATTTCAACTTTATGATGTACTGAATTCTGAGCACGTATATTTAAAATATTACTTTTATGATGAAGAATTGTGAAGATCCATTAATCTAAATTTTTTTTAAACAAATTGTTCAACACGCGCACGCTTTTGGGTTTTAGAATATCCTTTTAATTTCCTCTAAAATCTTCAGGGCTCGCAATTCACTGAACTCTACGTACTTGCATTTAATAGATTATCGCTTTTCCAACGAAAATTCACGAGGAACTGTTAATTTAGTTTTCCAGGAAGTTTTTCGGGTACGATATTTTAAGTAGTGCTGTCATAGTATAATCCGGATATTTCGATACCCAAATAATACTGGCTAATTTGGATACCTGGATTTTTCGGGATTATCCAGGTGCTCAGAAACCCATATTTGCGGATGTNATATATATATATATATATATATATATATATACATTCGTTTGTTACTTGTTATCGTTGGAAGAATCAATAACTTGTAACTTGTCTGAAATCAATCTATATTCAAATAATGCTCAGATAAACCCAAAAGACCCGTATTCTGGCAGGATCCGGGTAGTCAAAATTGATAACATTAACTTTAAGTCACGAGTTTTAGGACATTCTTTCATTTTTCTCTGAAATATTTAAATTTTATGAATCATCGGCCTCTGAGCTCATATATGTTGAAAATATCACTTTTGTAAAGAAAAGGAGGATTTGTTAACCTAATCTTTCAAAAAGTTTTTCAGGCTATATTTTAAGTCGCGAGTTTAGGGCGACCCGTACGTCCGCCGTTATCGAGAATGACCTGCGTTTCCGTCTAATAAGCGACTTATCAATTCCATCCGCGTTAAGCAGGAGAAGAAACTTCCGTCGAATTGCACGGTCTCTCGCAGAAGGGTTTCTCCCTGTGGCAGTTTCCTCAGGAAATTTTTCTCGTATAGAAAATAACGCTGTTTTCGGTCCGACGAAATGTAATACCGTGAATGAACGAGCGAGAAAGAGGAAAAAATCCCGAAAGTCGCGCTTCGAGATACACGGCGGCGATGGCGAGCAAAATGTGTGATGCATTGCTCAGTTATGTACACTTTCATCGGGATGATGTCATCCGCTCGCTCACGTGTGTGTGTGTGTGTGTGTGTGTGAGACTGCGTCTCGCATACCGCAAGGTCGCGAGCAGGGCCGGCGCGTCGTTATCTCGCCGCCCGCAGCCACTCGGAAAATCGTATCTTCGCGCTTCGAAAGACGAGAAGTCCGTATCGAAAATCGCCGATTTTTTAAGAACAAGAGACTAATTACCAGAAAACTGTATCGGATCGTTGAGAAACTTTCCTTCGTGTATCTCATCGCGACGTCAAATGGAGAAAGAAAGAAAGAGAAACTAAGAGCGAGCGGATTTTCAACCGGAAATTAGATCGTCACCATCGTTAATAAAATGTCATTAATAATGTCACAATTATCCCAGTTGACCTGGTCCGACATATCACGATAAAAAACGTGATTGTCGCGCGAGCGGAGGAAAAAAAAGTAAGAGAGAGAGAGAGAGAGAGAGAGAGCCACATAGAAGAAATGTCACGTGTACAATGGTATGCAAGTCGCTATCACGTGCTCGCCTTGCTACTGCGCACAGCTGACCCTGTACACACACACACACACACACACACACACACACACACACACACACACACACACACACACACACGCGAAAACGTAGAGGTATGTACACGTGTCACGAGAGGAGAGGAGCAAGCAGCCGAGTGCTGGGAGGAGGTACGAGGCGTGCGATGGCAATGTGCACTTCCGGTTTTCCCGTGAAAAGAAAGGAGACGGTGAAAGAAACGGACGCCGCTCTCCGGAGCCCCTCTAGCGTGATCTATAATTATCTCGTCGGTACCTACCCGCTATATTTTAAGTAGCTAAGCGCGATGTATCGCGGCCTCTCTCCGTGCGCTGCTGCAAAGCTTCGAGTGAACCGACTGATTGACAGTGGAAGCATCCTCCGACAAACCCACGCCTCTCGTTGACGTCATTAATTCGAAACTTGTTATAGTCCGTAATTAAATGCACTTGGGAACCGCCGATGGTTTACGTAACCGCTCTTCGCGTGAACGGCATTTTTACACCATCGGAAAGTTTTCACGCCCGCTCAGTTTTAATTGGCCGTCTGCGAATTGCGCAGTCCCGTCACGACAAATCGACGGTCGACATCGCACGTCGATTCTAATTTCGCTACTCGCGATTCTATTCGCCGACAGTCGAATCTAAATTCAATAAATAAGTCGATGTTTAACATAATAATTGCTAATCAGCAAATTGTTGAATTAAGGTCGCAAGTTTTGCGAGATATTCTGTATATGTATATATTTGATACAGTGTTTTGAGACGAAAATATAAAAGATAAAACATATCTTTTCAATAAGGGAAAAGAATATTAATAACACATTTGCTTATACTTTGACACACACACAAACGCGCGCGCGCGTTGTGTGTGTATGTGCGTGCATATACGCGTGCATGCGTACGTGTCTAAAAAAAATAAGTTTTAAAAAGTACAGTCATATTGTAATAATAACTGTGTATGTATTAATACTCTATATTACTATACATTATACATTACAATATCATTAGCTTTCAAATAACAAGGTTGATATGAATCGGATTCGACCCGTAGAAGCATTTTGTAGTTTTTCCAACTAATTTTTTCGACTATGCGCCTTTTATTCTCACAATAAGTTAGAAAACACTTATAAATAAATGTTATTATTTTTACTATAAATATTTATATCTAAATATTTATGGTAAAAATAATAACATATCGCAAAATATGTAAAATATCTGAAAAATAACGCTTCACAAACGCATGCTCTGAAACATTAGAACATGGACCTGGTCGGATCCGACCTTCTTAGTTGATAGTTAAAAAAAATCTAATTTATCCTCTAGTGTTCTTCTCTAGTCTTCGCAAACTGCGTAAATCTTTCGACGCGTACGCCTGCACACATGTCACGATCATTTTTTTCAACGCCTATTCGCACAACTTATCGACGCAATTCGAATCTGCAAAGCTCCTGAGAATTGATTTGCCGCAATCAGATCGCGATAAGAGAGAAAGGGGGAGAGAGAAAGGGGAAAGGAGGGAGGGAGGGAGGGGGAGAGAGAAAGAGAGAGACGATGTGCGACATTACCACGTGTTACCCGCGCGCGTCAGGCGACCGGCGGCGGCTCCTCGTATTTTCTCTTTCTTTTTCCCGTGGTTCCTTTTTACTCGTACTCACGCGAGAATGCGGCGTCGAAAACGGCCGGTCTCCTGCCAGCGGAACGGACTAACGGGCAATGGCGTGTACGAAACAACGGGAAACGACGGTGATCCACCTCCCGCAACGCGTCGCCGCCGCGTTTTCCGGCTTCGCCCGCGGCAAGCCGTGATAAGTCCGTTCGTTTCAACCGCGTCGACCGTATCCGTATGCTGGCTTCTTCGAACTCCTCTTTCCTCCTCGTCCTCCTGCCCCTTCTTCTCGTCTACCTTTGGCCACTTCGAACTTACGGGCAATAATCGAATGTCATTCTCGATACATAGGAGATACCCGGAAGAAAAAATAAACCTGTTCGTTCTTCAGCTGAACTGACGCTGCACTGAAACCTCGTTCCCCTTTATCCTTCTATGATACACTGGTAGCGAATTTGATCGCTCACACTACATCGGACTAGTGCATACCAAAGGCCGCTATACAAAGTATCTAAACACAATAGCATAACATAAGCACTTTGATGATGAAATTTTATATATATATATATATATATATATTCTGCTTGATACGGCGGTAAAAAAAATATCGTTGATAGGTCTTTAACACTCTTCGTCCTAAACCCGAGTATAGGTAGCGCGCAGACAACAACTGCTGAAGCCCGAGTATAACTCAGGCCTGGCTATTTAATTCCATACGTTTCTACTGTCGGCTTATTCTCGGGTTTCGGTCGTCCCAAATGTTTCAACATCGGATATCTATCCCCCTTCTTCTGGACATCAAAATTGTCCAGGATCCCATTAATAAATCATCTTTAAGGCCAATGCTTCAAAGTGTTAATAGTTCAAAATCGTTTATGTGCTTTCTTTATTTAAATAACTATGTCATGTATGTAGCAGCCTCCAATATGCATGCAATCTAGTATAGTGCAGGTAATCCAATTCGCTATGAATGAAAAATATTTGGTATTTCTAACTGTAATAATGAAATTCTAATCAGAGATTCTAATCATCATAATGGAATAATTATAGTCAGGAGGACCACTTTTCTAATAAGTATTACCTGTATAGGCTGCGTTCCAGTATTCACTGCCAGTGCTTAAATTCTATAATGTACGTGGCATGAATTATAGATTTTCAGCGCTGGCAGTGAATATTGGAACACAGATATAGTTAGTGGTAACAACTTTACATATATATTGCTCTATTACTGTTTTTGTGACTATAATTATAAAAAGATTATTTGAGACCGAAAATATCTTTAGATACCTCTGGGATGTCTCTAGGAGTCTTTTGAACATTTATGCTATATGGGTACAATTTCTTTCAATGTACACTGAGACAAAAATATTTGGTAACAATAATCATCATAGTAGAAAAATTATAGTCAGAAGAACCATTTTTCTAACAAATGTTACCGTAATGTCGGTGATAATAACCTTATTATATGCGTATTATTACTACTATGTTTGTAATTAAGGTAGTTGGTCCGTAAAATGTCGGATTTTTAATAATGATTCAATAGTAAGGACTCCTTACATAAATTATTTACTGAAAAAATATTTTCCTATAACTTTATTTAATCCTATAACTTTATCTAAGTAATAAATGTTAATTTTGAGCGTGCGCGCGAAATAAAGATAAATATGTATATACACACAATGTTACAAACACGGAGGTATTATTTATTTTTTTATTTTTCTTCTAATAATGCTTTATTTATACGTCAATCGAGAGGTGTACACATAATAGATAATATAAATATAGATATATAAATATTTAAATATATATATTACACATACACACACACACACACACACGAATATTACTATAAATTGTTAATTTCTTATGGCTATATTTTTTAAGTAAAACGATCAGTAATTTCAAAATTTTTGTATAATATTTCTATATTAGTTCTTAAGATTCCTGGTCCCTCGATGCAACTGTCCTTGTTTAACGATATCAGAAGCAATATCAGAATCGCATGCTAAGAATTCTTGCGTTATATGTTATACGTTT
Organism: Dinoponera quadriceps; assembly: GCF_001313825.1. Taxonomy (NCBI): domain Eukaryota; kingdom Metazoa; phylum Arthropoda; class Insecta; order Hymenoptera; family Formicidae; genus Dinoponera; species Dinoponera quadriceps. The sequence goes on along the minus strand of NW_014554664.1, from coordinate 41,622 downwards.
CCTTGTATCTGACGTCACCAAACCAGGGATAGTTGCAGCGAGGGATCAGAAGCCTTAATATTATAGTAGTTTCTTTCATTAAAATTCTAAATGTCATTTAGAAGAAATTAAAAATAAAATTAAAAAATGGGACATTAACCTCAAGGAATATATATAAAAAGTGTCATCTTTAATTGTGAATATCTCAGTTTCCAAATAGTAAATTTCCTAATTTTACAAATGTGTAGATAATATTTCCATCAATGTGCAGCTAAAATTTAAAAGGATTCCTAAGAAAATGACGGACCAACTCATCCAACTCAAAACCATAAAACAGTATTATTAATATAGTTGAAGCTAAAAGTAACTATAATTTCTTACAGTGCTCTTCGCGGCGTCGTTAATCCCATCTGCTATGTTTTTCGAGTACAAAATGGAGACGAATCTACAAAATGGCAAGCGGGCAGGCCGAGACAATCGGTTGCGTATAATTTCGCGGATCTCACTCTTTCTTCCGCGGTTTCCTGAATGGCTTTGTCTCGGTTTCGATGGGCGCGTTATCGTGCGCGCATGAACGTTGAACGCGGAAATAGTTCGTCACCGCGCTGTAATTCGTGTAATATGCGAAGATGAGTCAGCCGGAGCCGATTACGAAGTGGTCGCGCGTCTATATGCCCTGGAATGTCGTACGCGAAGAAAGCGAAATTGCTCGTACGTTTCTGAGAAATTAACATACGTGCGACAATCGCGCCAACGAGATCCGTCGGCGACTCGTGTGCGACTCGAGCTTTGATTCTTCCAGCGTTTTTCGACCAAGACAGGTTCGGACTTATTCCGTGAGCAATTGATAACGTCATAAGCGATACCTGGCTTATCACGGAGTGTTTTGTCGTCATTAATTGCTGCTGGAGAGATTCAAACTCGCTTTAGTCGAGAAAACGCTATCGCATTCTCCCATTGTGCGATTCCAGAGTCGTGTAATAATTTCGGATTTTTTTCGGTTTTTAGTGGAAGAATTATATTTATGTAATAATACATCTTATATTTATGTTATAATTATGTAAAAGAAATACGCCTCTCTCTGTCAGTTGACACCCATCGTTGCTAGGAGATCTTCAGAAGTAAGCCATTTTTCTTTATACAGTATCCGGTCCACCCTTTCCCGTGTGTTCATTTAGCTCGGACAAAATAATTAATTCCTCACTAACAATTGCGAATTTTGCAAAATACAGATACATAACTTTTCTGCTCAGTTTCATCCGTTCTACCTGCGCCACCCACGGGAACCGAGAACGGTTTGGGGCACCTTGTATATTGTTCCGCTAATTTCATTTTCCTTTAGTGGAACATTATAAAAAAAAGAAAGAAAAACGAACAGAGCGACAAAATATTTTTTTCGATGATTCTTAAGCAACAATTGAGCCACAAGTTAAAATATTAATTAGAATCAACTCTGCCGACCTTGTTCCGCTAACTTATAAGACATCACCCTTGAACTCTCGAGTTAAGGTTTAAATCGGCGTTAGTAGAAACGAGCGTAAAAAGCAAGAAACGCGACCAAGCTCAGCTGAGTAAACAGAGCCATCGTTGCATAAAATCACAACGGCATTCGAACACAATCGTTTCGTTTCAGATCTGGAAAATCCGAAATCACTTGTTACACAATACAATGCACAATACTCATCCTCTCTCCGGTCTTTACTGTATACCATTTGAACGCGCGTTTATCAATCCCCAAAGTCCATCGTTCGCCCGGCAGCGAGCAATCGCAATCTAAAATTCTCATTCGGAGGCTCCCTCGATCCGATTCGATTTTCGAGCTATTATAGCAATACTGCTCTGACGTCAAGAGGGGGGGAGGGCTCGTGACGTCACGTATGACGAGCACGCGAGAGCAAGATAGTTGCTCGCATACTTGTTTGGCTGCGATAGACAGCCATGGGATTCGAAATATGCCGGTGAGACGTGAAGGTAACGCGCGTAGTAATCGCGCGTTTGCGTACTACACGTGTACGCGTCTGGCTACATAGCATTCATCGTACAACCAGCTCGTTTTGATCGCGCTCTCTGCACTTGAAACGGGACACCGCGTATATTTAGATTCGCCGGAGGGAGAGAGAAATAGGTGTATCGGTAGGTGGAAAGAGAAGAAGAGAGGGAGAGAGAGAGACAGAGGGAAGTGTACAGAGTGCAGGTGGAACGAACGGTTTTTGTCTATCACGAGGGAGATCACGAACGCGAGAATGCGACAACGAGAGACGTGCACTTACCCGGTTGGACTCTGTCGCAGCTGGCCGGCCTCAAGGTCGTGGATAGCGCGCTGTCGGCCCGCCAGATAAAGGAGAGTGACACTCGCGTCCGGTGGGAAAAGGGAGATTCGCCTGACGTGCACTCGTCGATTTGGATCCTCGCCACTGCTCGACTCGCTGAAGGTCCGACGGGCAAAGCGACACATCGCGGGCCACGCGATTGGCTCTCGGTGATTGGCCACCGGGCTGAGAAACGGGTTCCGTTCGTCTGCACCTTCTGCACTCTGTCATTGTCGTCTCTTCGCTCGTTCCGCTGTAAAGCCTGCAATAGCACGTGGAATAAAGCCTGAACGGTGGAATTTGAAGAACGACAAATTAAATGAGCAAATCGAGAATTATCGGAGAACGCGATGTCGTAATTCTCGGCTGTGATTGATCGATTCTTTTAAACAGGCGGCGCATGGAGAAACACAAAGCGACGAAGCTTGAGCAATAAGCGAATCGGCCGATTATATTTGAAAATTATGGAAAACATGGGACTATCGTGGCAAAATTCTCGATCGATCCGCTCAAACGGACGGCGGTATATGGAAAAGCATAAGGATGACTTTCACTAAACTCTAATTAAGTTAATCGATGAATAACGATAAGAATTATCGATTCGGCAATCGAGACGGCATGCGTCTTTGCCTAGCTATTTTATAATAAAATTATATTCGCGCAACGACACTTAACGCACCCAAACCGACATCGGTAGATGCGTGTGGAATAGCAATCTAATCCTGTAACTTCTCGTTCAACGATAATCAGAAACTTAATCATTTCTCTCTGTGTTAGCAAGATAGAGCAGGTAACATTTGACTGACGGCGATTTTAAGTCGTCAATTGGTTTAAACGAGGTTTGGTGAAAGTCACCCTAAAGCAGTGAAACTTTAGTAGTGAGCGAATTTATCAATCACATTCGAGAATCACCGGAAGTACGGGACCGTCGTGTCGAAATTCTCAACTGTGATTGATCGATCTATGTAAACGGCACGGTGCATGAAAAATATAAAGTAGCAACCAACAGCGGAAACGTCCAAAATACGTCATAGGGATATCCTAAAGATATCGCGACATGGGGGAAGAGCTCCACCAAACTCTGATTAATCCAATCGACGATTGAAAATTATTGTCAATTAACCCAGATAGCAAAATGATGTCAATGACGTAGCGCTTAGCATGCATTCATATATTGATGTAATATGATTTCAAAACTGTACACAAATGCGTGCGGATATGCTGCTTTTGTTAGATATCGCTGATATCATGATATTAGAAAAATATCTAATAGCAAAATCAAGTCAAGACGTGCACATATATTTTTATATCGTTTATATACCTTGTGCTATGTTATGTTAATCGCATAATAATCTTTAAAAAGGTATTAAGTTGAAACAATCACATTGTGGTGAAACACAATCATCACGTATTTCTATCTCGGAAGTGTTACATACATAATCTCACACAGTATATTTTATCCGAGGGACGTCCTCTGGGTGTCTTTAGGATGTCTTTAGGACGTCCTTGAATGTCTGTAATATGTATGGGATCTATCTTACTAACGTAGATAGAAATTTATAAACTTTTCAATTACATGCAACAAATTACAGAAACCAGTGTTGGCAATTTTTATTATTATTCATTAAGTAGTTTAATCTAAATTTAGTGAAAGACATTGTTGAAATTGTTATCAGTGTTACTAGCTCTATCTTGTTAAATCAGCTAAAAATTATTAACTTTTCGATCATTGTTAAAGGACAAATTACCCTAATAGCACAATTCATTGGTGATACATTGGTCCAATATTGATTATATTGATATTCATTGGAGATACATTGAATGATGAACCAACCAACTGAACGAATGTTGCCCAATATAAAGTCAGCCAAACCTGTAGAAGCAGATTTAGCACAGTATTTGCTATAAATTTCGTTGATAGCTTACTAGCAGAAATAATAGGACTTGCTAGCAAAACCTGATAATAGATTAATCTGTCATCATGCTCTGCTAACAAACCCTGTTATATTTTTGCTAGCAAGGTGTCGAGAAAATTGATAGCATCTTACCACGTAAAATCTGTTCTTACAGGTTGGATTGTCTGGCTGATTTTATATTGGGCAACATTCATTCAATGTACCGCCAATGAATGCCAATATTGAACTAATGTATCACCAATGAGTTGTGCTGCTAGTGTACAGAGATCGGTGTTGGCAATTTTTTTATTATTTATCGATTAGTTAAATCAGTTTATCGGTCATACAACTTTTCTCTAAAGCGAAAACGTGAAAAGTCAAAATATTTTCGAATTAGAAAATGTATACCTCTCACGTTTCCACTCTAGGGAGAAGTTATGTGATCGATAACCTAAATTTGACGAGAATCACTCTAAAACCTGAGTAATAAGCGACTTGACCAATCACGCTCGAGAATGTTCGGAAAAGCGAAGCTGTGCCGAAATTGTCGGCTGTGATGACGGATCAATTCGCTTATCGTTCAACTTTCACCGCCTCACTATTTCTCCGTAGCCACTCGAAAGCAGAATCTTCCGCGAGTTTCGGTCCATCTCACTCGGAGAACGAGCAGCCGACAACGCTCTCCCGTTGAAAACGCGCCTTGACGCCGGACGTGCGTTCCTCTCAGCGGCGCCGCCGTCTGCACTTTCCCTCGAGTCGTCCCTCTCTCTCCCGCTGACGCTCGATCCTCCGAAAAGTGCGGAAAACCAGGCGAAGTGCACATTTCCACGAACAGGAGCAGAGAGGGCGCTCCGCACGGGCCTCGCAAGGGCGACTCGCATAAGCTCGCCAGTCAGCGGTGCACAGTCACTCACAGTCGATGTTCTCGTTCCGATCGCGACGTTCACGACGAAGACAGACTGAGCCAGGGAGAGAAAGAGAGCGAGCGGCGGAGCCGAGCGGAGCGGAGCTGAGCTGAGCGGAGCGGAGTCGCGATAAGATGGCGTCGTCGCGCACGTCAGACCAGGGCGAGAAGAAGTGAGGGGCAGCGGCCAGGCAGGAAGAAGAGGAGGTAGAGAGGCGCAGCCAGGCAGGCACGAAGACGAAGAGACAAGACGGGACGTGTGGTGTATGTTGCTGTGTGCGTGGTGGCGTTTCGCAGCGCCGAGTGCACGCGAGCGAGCGAACGAGCGAAGTGAGTGAGTGAGTTTCGTCATGTCCTCTTGGCGCAGTCACCACCACCGTCGTCGTATCGCCACCGTGGTCGTCGTGATCGGGTGCTCGGCAGGGCGGCAGCCAGTTCGCAGCAACGCGAGGCTTCACGCCTGATATCGTCCAGTTCTGCCTGGTGACGGTGAGGCCCACAGGTAAATCTCACCTCCCTGGTAGCAGCCAGCGTCCGATGCCTTTGTTCGCCGCCGTCGCCGCCAGCACGATACGGGCCGGGCGATTCGTGTCGTCGCGAGCACACCAAGAGGAAGGCGAGGCTTCCTTTGAGGAGCGAGCGCTGCGACGACTCTCCGCGACCACGAGAAGCAGGAGAAGGAGGACGACGACGAAGAGGAGGTGGACGACGGCGAGGAGGAGGAGGACGACGACGACAGAGGAGCTGCTGCTGGTGCTTGTAGCAGCGGCCGCGCCGAGTGTGAGCGAGAGAACGCGATAATCGCGTGTGCTTCACCGTCTCTCTGTCTTACTCGGTGATTGTGCGTCGTCCTGTGTGTGTGTGTGTGTCTCTCTCTCTCCCCCCCCTGCTGTCTACCCGTTCGCGTGTGCGTGCGTGTCTTTCTCTTCCTTCTGTTGCTCCTCCGTACCCTGGTGTCCTGGACACGTCGCGGCGCAGAGGAAGGCGGCGTCGCGGAGTCGGCGACGACTACCACGGCGACCACGAGGACGACGACGGGGACGTTGGCCGCGACGTCAGGACGACGGAGATGCGCGAGTTCAAGGTAGTCGTCCTCGGCTCGGGCGGGGTGGGTAAGAGCGCTCTCACCGTACAGTTCGTCTCCGGCTGCTTCATGGAGAAGTATGACCCCACCATCGAGGACTTCTATCGCAAGGAGATCGAGGTGGACAACTCGCCGTGCGTGCTCGAGATCCTCGACACCGCCGGCACCGAGCAGTTCGCCAGTATGCGCGACCTGTACATCAAGAACGGCCAGGGCTTCGTCGTGGTGTACAGCCTGACGAACCACCAGACCTTCCAAGACATCAAGGCGATGAAGGAGCTAATCACGCGCGTCAAGGGCACCGAGCGGGTGCCGGTGCTGCTGGTGGCGAACAAGCTCGACCTTGAACACCAGCGCGAGGTCGACACCGCCGAGGGCAACGCTCTCGCCCAGATGTGGGGCTGCCCGTTCGTCGAGGCCTCCGCCAAGAACCGCACCAACGTCAACGAGATGTTCGCGGAGATCGTGCGCGAGATGAACTTCAGCCCCGAGAAGGAGAAGAAGACCTACTGCTGTTGCAGCGTCCTCTAATACTTAATCAAAAGTCTCGCCGCCGCCGGCCCCGCGGAACGAACTATGTAATCACATGTACTCGAAGAGGAGGAGGCGCGCGCCAGGTGACGCGGGAGACGCACGCGTGCGCGCGTGTTCTGTGTGTGTTCCGTGTGCTATGTGCGCGCGCGTGTGTGCACGTACAGTCCTGCGAGGTGTGTGTGTTCACCTCGCGACCGCCGCCGCGTCCGGGCCCGCTCTTCGTCGGGGACGGCCGCTTCGAGCGACCTTGACGCTCGCACACCGCTGCGCGGATCCCGCCAAGGCTGAGTCCCTCGCGAGGCGACACAAGGACACGCGCGTGTCGACGACGACGACCACGGGGAAGACGCTTCTTCTTCTTCAAGGTCGACTCTTCTTTCCCCGAGAGAAGATTTCGCCGTCCGCGAGCGAGAACGAGCGAGCGAGCGACTGCGGTGGCCGTTAAACAGATATTTTATTATACGCGAATAGTATTATGTATGTAATTATTATTGTAATATATCACTGATAGACTTAAGGAAGAGCGAGCGAACGAACGAAAGCCGACTTCTTCTGCACGGCCGCGAAAAGGACCAATGCTGCTCTCCCTCTCTGTCTCTTTCTCTCTTGCGAGAGAGTGAGTGAGAAAGGGAACGAAGGAAAGGAAGAGAGAAAGAGAACGGAAGGAAGGGTGTCGACCGCGACAACTGCGTGCGTGCGTGCGTGCGTGCGTGCACTCGCGTTAGTCGTCGTTAACGCGACGTCGTTAACGGCGAGAAACCAAACCCGACGTCTCATCGGCCGGTTTTCTGCTCAATTTCGGAGACTATCGTGTCGCGCACGTACACACTGCATCGTGTATATGTATTTCCAAGTAGCACAAACTTCTGATAGAACTCTTAAAGACACTTGAAGAAACATCTAAAGAAAAATAGAACATCTTAAGATTTTTTTTTTTTTTAGAAGTTTGCGCTAGTCTGGGTCTACCATTTCTCTCCGGGAATTGCGCGATTTTTAGTCCAGGTTATCACTTCTCTCCGAGAATTGCGCGATTTTTCTTACACATGTATGCATAAAGTCGAAACCATTGTAACTGGAGCCATTGTAACTCAACCATTATAACTGGAGTCACTTGTGCGATTTTCGACTTTATGCACTATACGTTTAAGGCTAAAAATCGTGAACTTTTGATCCGGGGAATGGTGAGGCGTGCATAACGCGGTGTAGAAGAACACACTGGAAGAAAGAAGTGCCACGTTCAAGTAAATATTTGCCAAAGTGTGCCGGAATAATTATTTTACTTGGATTGAGTAAATATTACTTGAATGTAGCAACACCATGGAAAAAATAAAAAAAAATGCTGAATTCAATATTGACATAATCCAGGTGAAATAATTCCTCCGACGTTTCTTAGCAAATATTTACTTGAATGTAGCGCTTTTTTTCTTTCAGTGCACGTAGGCACGTCCGTTCTGGGGCCGCGCTAATATTACGGCTTGGTCGCTCGCGAAAACAAGAGAGAACCGAGAGCAAGAACAAGCGCGCGCGACGAGCGGAGCCTGGTTCGATTGATCGAGAGAGCACCTTCGACGATCGTCACATCGCCGGTTGCGCAATCGTTGCATTTTTCTCAGACGCGGCTGGGGGAACCGTTCCGTCTGTGTGTGTGTATATGTGTACATGCGTGCGTGTGTGATGACAACTACGCTCGACTGTTCTCCGGTTTTCGCGGCGATAAGGAGCCGCCCGTCGCCACCGTCGTCGGTGAATGAGTAATAATTTGCGCGACCGGCCCGGCGACGATTCTTCTCATCGCGATGAGTCCGCGCGTTTTGCGACAAAAGACAGGCTTCTCTCCTCGTCGCGTTGCGTGCTGTTGTGCAACGACACAGCCCGAACGGCTCCGCCGCCGCGGTTGGTCGCCGCGGCCCGGTCGGTCTCGGTCGCTCTCTCTCTGTGCAATGATCTAATTGTGTTGAAGGGGAAGAGGGAAGAAACAACAAAAAAACGGAGCGAAACGCGCGGCACGGTTACCCTAAGCTTAAGCGTCGGAGGCTGCAATAAGCGTGAGAGAGCGCGAGAGAAGGATAGAGAGGGAGAGAAAAGGGTCGTATATAAGTGTTTTATACGCGCGATGTTGTTTAGTGGCACGCACTGGCGAATATATATATATATATAAATATATATATATATATAAATATAAATAAATAAATATATATATATAAATATATATATGTAAATATATATATATATATATATAT